>NC_090371.1:180636102-180898444 GCF_036365525.1 Heterodontus francisci
ATTGTGATTTCATTATTAATTATTGGATTCACCTCAACTACAAAGCTGAAATATTGTGTTGTGTGTGAAGTATTGTTGGACTTTTTTCAATTTATACAAGTTAACATTTATGTAAATAGTCTCTGGGATATAAATACAGTAACAGCTATGGTTCATGTCAGAACAGGGCTTCAAGATCTCTTGTTCTGCAATCTCTTACTCCTGTGATGTCTTTGCATAAGTGAATGTATAGCACGCTTTGTGAGGTGAGCTATTGCGTCCTATAGTTAATAGTTGCATAGCACGGCATCTAGAAAACATTGAGTGTGTTATTTTCATTTTTGTGTATGGTTCTGTTTTTATTTGCAACTTTGTCAACGTTTTAATCTTGGGGACACTTAAAAGCACCTTAATGATACACAGGAGAGTGGAATGAAATACAACTGGAGTCATTTATTTGATAATAGCCTCAAATATAAAATTCATTGAATACACCATTTATCACCTGATTGACAGAAAAAATATAAAACCATGATTGTAAAGTACATGTCATATAAGATGTTGTCAGCAGTCTAACAACCGAACTGTGCTTAATTACATTCAGGGCACTCTATTTAATCAACACTGGCTAAACAGGTATCACAGCAGGTCGCATTGCCTTCACATTGACATTGCATTATCTGATTACATTACAGATCTAGAATTACTAATGCAAAACACTTAGCCATTTTTCAAAAACCATTATAAAACATGTAAAGTTGTAAAGTTTCAAACAATCTACTTGTAACTGTAATGAGAGAATAATTATTTATTTGGATGTGCGTGGACTGTAAAAAAAATCAAATTAAAATCCCTTTACACTTTGAGCTTTGTTAATAGATTTCAATTTACAGGCTCAAATATTTTGACACATTAAAACTTATGCCCCAGGAACTATGTAAGATAGCATCAAGGACTATTGGCATGTTATAAGTAGTTATGTGGATCAATGTTATGATATTGTCTGAAGTATAAGTGAGCACAATAGAAAACAATTCAGTTATGACTAAGACTGCTACAGTGCAGTTTAAACAACAAAAGCTTGGCTCAGTAAGCAGTAGTTTACTCTTATGTCGGAACAATTCATATTCTTTCTGTTGATGAGTTATTTGCATTAGATTGTGTAGTGTCTTCGTTTCTGGAAATACAAAAACAAAGATGGAGTGTGTTAATGCAGTAGATAGGAAACTCGCTTTAACTTACACAAATCACATTTATTGAAATCTGCTGGATAATATATTCTATTATGTAGGAGTTTAGTAGTTGAGCAAGCGCTAAGTTAATATAGAAATGAGCTCCAAAAGCCTTACATCCATCTTTAGGATGAGACGTTAAACTAAGGTCCCATTTGCTCTCTCCCATGGCACTGTTTTAAAGACTGCAGGGGTGCCCTGGTCAATATTTATCCCTCAATCAACATCACTAATGTGGTCATTATCACATTGCTGTTTGTGGGATTTTGCTGTGCACAAATTGGCTGCCACATTTCCTGCATTAAAACAGTGACTATATTTCAAAAGTACGTTATTGGCTGTAAAGTGCTTCGGGATATTTTGAGGTCATGAAATACAAATGCAAATCTTCCTTTCACATAACTGCGAGGTCTGTGTGAAGCTGCTGTTTTCTCATACTGCATATGGAGTTGAAGCTCGAGGGCTGCATAGTGTGTGTGTGTGTGTAAGGAACTGATGCTGATATTGCAGACCAATAATATACAGATAACACGAAACAAAAATAATTTTGCAAAATATGAACATTGGAAATTTTTATTTACTTTTCAGTCAAGAGAGAAACAAGTTTTTTGACCCACTGAGTTTGGGGACTCACACAGATTTTCTTCCCATTCTTCATGGTAATACTGTAACACATAAACAGAAAGTCTTTTGGTTAAAATGTTAATGGTAATATGTAAATTGTGTATGGTACTACCTGTTGCCGGTGAATTCACTATCACAAGATGAGCAGTGAAACAGCAGCTAAACCACAGTCAGCCAGCAGTGGATGATTGAATTCAGAAACTCCAAGTGCTTATTTTAATAATCAAAAGCAAGGCCATGCTGTACACTGATGTTAAGTTAAATTCTGATAAGTTACAGAAAAAGCCTTTGTGATATCTATAAGCTTTGTTGTCTTCAAGGTGATTTTGCTGTATAATGCATGATGAGAAACATAAAAGAGAATCAAGTGTATTTATAAACAACTTGACTACAGTGACTGCTTTTGGAGTCAACAATAAATGTGTGCTTTGTATTTCACCTGTATGGGAAGATCAACTTTCCATTCAAAACTACATAAGATTTCTCCTCAAAGATAGTCAATTCATCTTTTGTATTCTGTAAAAAAATTAATTCAATAATTTTTCCAGACTTGTGAAATTTGAATTGATGACTTAAGTTTGCTTTGTTGTTGGAGTTTAGGAGATCAAATTTTTTGTAATACTTACACAATCTCTACTTTTCTGCAGAAGGATCCCTGAGGAAAGATGTCAATGTGTTCAAAATTTTTTGGTTGAATAAAACGAGTGATGACGCTCACGCATTTGCATCTTGAGTATGTTGTGTTTCCTATACACAGACCTATAGTAAAAGAAGAAAAAACAAGACAGGTTCACAATGGCATCAGGAAACCTGAAAATATATGATTTGCAATCACAAAATTGCTACCTTGGTGTGGGCTACCTCCTCGAATGGAATAAGCATTTATTTTTGCAATATGGAAGATTATATCTAAGATGCAGTTTTCCAAATTCTTGCTCCTGTTCTGAAGTTTTGCCTATTGGAATGCAAATCAGGACTTTGGGTCCATGCCCCCATGATTTTCTCTGCATTAAAATGGAGGCATCATTTCTGAATTACACTTCATTTTACAGAATGCAATATTTGTGGTGAGTCCCCTCACTACTGCTTGGATTTCATCCTTTTTATGTCATAGAGTCATAAAGTCATAATGGCACAGAAGGAGGCCATTCGGCCCATTGAGTCCATACTGGTTCTCTGTAGAGCAATCCAATTGGTCTCATTCCCCAGTTCCGTCCCCATGGCCCTGTAAGTTTATTTCCTTCAAGTGCCCATCCAATTTCCTTTTGAAATTATTCATCATCTCTTCTTCCAGCACCCTTAAAGGCAGTGAGTTCCAGGTCATTACCACTCGCTGTTTAAATGAGTTCTTCCTCACAGCCCCCTGCGTCTCGTGCCCAATCGTTTAAATTTGTCTACCCTATCCAAACCAGTCATAATCTTGTACACCACTATCAAATCTCCCCTCAATCTCCTTTGTTCCAAGGAGAACAACCCAGCTTCTCCAATCTAACCTTGTAGCTAAAATCCCTCATCCCTGGAATCATCCTGATACATCTTCTCTGCACCCTCTCGAGGACCCTCATATCCTTTTATTATTTAACCTGTCAATACACAGGTAGAATGTCTGTGTTTCTGATACTTGACCTACTTTGTCTTAGTGCCATACATCCAAGAAAAAAAGTATTTTACTGAAAGTTAATTGTCACATTGAAATATACCCTTTCCTGTTTCTGAGCCCAATCAATAGTTTCCGAACTAATAGCAGTTTAAAACAACAATAAATGGCATTTGAAAGTCAGGAAAATTCCTGACATGTCTGGGTGGAAAAGGCTATTTTGTGAACCCTGCAAATGTGATTTTTATCTTGTTCTTGTGTTTTTGTTCTCATCAAGGTGAAAGATGAGAAATGGATCACTCTCACTTCAGGCATGCTGTGTCAGTATCATGTACTCTCGGGTTAGATCTAGCACAGTTAGCTGCAGAATAAGATTCTCTTTTCAATGTCTAAACATTGTGTCTTCACCCTAATTTCAGAACAGCACCCTCTAATGAGGCAATGTGTCATTCCTATTTCCCACAGCAGACATCCAAGTGGCCTTTCAAAGTGAATTTGCTAATATAGTGCCAAATTAAATTCCAAATTCTATGCTGCAGCCTCATACTTATCAGGAAGTGGTTTGAGACTGTTAAAACTAATTTATTATGGGTTGAAAGGAACCTCACCCGCACCAGAGAGATGTAACTTGTATCCCATCAATTGGGTTCAAGTTCTGTTTAGTTACTAAAGCTGAAATAGCATTGATCTTATTCACTGCATCACACAATCCCCCCAAATTATTAAAGAGCACTTTTATCTGATGCATAGATTTATTAATTCTACAGTGTTTACTCAATAGGAATGAACAGACAATGTTGTGTGGAGACTATCGTTTTCTTGATCCCTTTAAATAAATACAATTTCTGAACTATGTTCAATACATAATCTAAGATTGATTTCTACAGCTCAATAATATCACACCATCTAGAGTCAGGATTTAAGTGCCAATATTGTGTTCAGTGTTATCTGCAATATACAGCATTAATTTATTTGGTCTGTATTTTAACAGTAGCTGTCGAATAACTTGTGTAACAATATGAAAAGTTCTATATTTCTCAAATGGCAGGGAACTGTTCATAGTCAAATGTGACCATTTTGAACTAAGATGAAATTCACTGCTGAAAAAAAATTAATGTGAAATTCCTTTCAAATCATTTTGAGATGTTGGTACTATTTCCACTGGAGCAGTAAAGTGTACAAGGAGATTTACTGGGTTTTTTTTTAAGATTATGAAGGATTTTGATGGGGGTGAATAGAGAAAGACTATTTTCACTGTTTGGCAAATGGATGTGTATTCCTATCAATTTAAAATTGTCACTGAAAGTGAGGAGTGAAGTTAGAAGTTTATTTTTATGAGCGGAGAATAAAATGCATTGCCACACAGAATAACTGAGGCAGAGACCACTGCATCTTTTAAGGAAAATTAAATAAATATTTGAAATAGAGGTGCAGATTTATGTGGGGAGAATGAGACATTGGGATTGGTTTTGGATTGCTCTAACCAAAGAACTGGCACATGCCCAATGGGCTATTTAGTCTTTTGTGCTATAAAGTTCAAAGGTTCTATTTATATTATTAATAATATCTATTTAAAAATTCTTAATCTGAGATCATGCATGAAGATTTTTGGCACCACACATGCCCTTCACTGTTTTTATCTTAATCCCAATCATTTTGCTGAGGGGGAAAAAAAAATCACACAAGATTATCAGAGTGATTTGACCCAGCCTAACCCTTATTGAGCTAACTCTGTACCATTGAAAATCCTGTCAAAGAATTGCAATTATGTTTTCCCCAGATCAGAGAGGAAACACACACAAATAAACCTTATTGGCCTGGATAAATTAGGTTAGATTTGATTTCAAATGTGCGACAGTGCTCATCCCTACCACTTAATGGTCTTTTTTCCTTTTATGTCAGAAGACACATTTCTGTGAGAATATTCTGAATGAAAAGAACTTGGAATATATAGAGCAGAATCAAATACTTTCCCATCACTTGAGTTTGTCATCTCACTACCTTTATAGTAAAATTAATACTGGATCAACAATTTAAATTTATTACAGAATCAATAAAATGTTATATATATTATATATAGCTTCCATCATTCTGCTTTAAATACTGGAACACAGTTGCTTAGAAAGGCTGTCTCACCAAGCTCAAGCTAGGGGACAAGTACTTACCATAAGAAGCTAGGCAGATTACAATTGTCAACAGCAGAAACACTGTTTGGGGCTTCATTGTTGAGCGTGTCTGGATCTCTTCTCGTCTTCAGTCAGAGCAGCTAGCAGTCTTCAGAGTGCATTGGTTTAGCTTATCAGATCTTGTATTTATCAGCAAGCTTTGGGGAACTTAGGTCATCAGAAAAAAAAATCTAAATTAGGAAATACCTTGTCAGCACATTTGAATAATTACCTTATGTCAATCTTGCCTTTGAAGCAGTTCTTCAAAAAATCTTTGATGCAAAGATTAATTTTTTCCATTTGGTCAAACTGTATTTTAGCTACAACCGGTTACAATGATCTAAAATGATCGTGAACCCTTTTTGACCATATTTCTGTAGAGGTGGTTTGGAAAAAGAGTTACATATAATGCTGTAAGATATAGCCTAGAATGTCTATATATATATTTTTAAAGATATTTTAGGTATTGGAAAGGCTAAGTATCCCAGTGGGCCAAGAAGCACTTGATGCGATGTTAGCTATCAATTTCCCACAGTAGCCCGACTAACACACTGTGAATAACAAAAAGAAGTCCTTAATTAGATCTACGAAGCTATCTTCCATAAAAGCTAGACTGAAAAAAATGAAAAACAAGATAAGGCAAGGTATAAAACATTACACGAAGTTCCACATGCTGAGACAGGAATATCAGGGTCCTAATGTTAACGTTCCTCCCAACAGTACTGAATAATATTGTGTCTGGTGTATTAATCGCTTTAACCTGTTGAAGTACTAGGCTGTTCTTGAGCATAAAGTTGTGCTTTGCTTTTCTGGTGTAGTTGGAGATGTTGGGTCAAACTTTACTTTTTGTTGCAGTTGGCGGGGGGAATGGGGTCAACATTGATCTGTCAACATAAGGCCTGGCAGCCCTTTAAAAATGGTGTCAGCGCATGCACAGAAACAGGCGCCCTGCATATTATAATTTGCCACCGCGCATTAGTTTGCGGCGAGATAGCAGCACATGGCCCACATTTTTTTTTTGCCTGCCGCTGTTCCCAGCAGTGGGAAAATAAAATCCAGCCCTAAGTGTGAAAGACATGGGTATCCTGGTTGAGGTCATAATGGGGTATGTTTGTTACAACCCCAGATCCCACTTTTGTACAAGTAGATGTACAGCATGGTGAGCCTAATCCCATCAAACAAAATATTCAGATAGTCACAAGAGTAATTGATGCCATTGAACCCAAGAAGGTATTTATAACAGACCTGAATATTTAGCACCTGTCCTTAAATTTTCTCAATGGAGAAAGCTGTCTTGAATTTTATGACTTTCTCATGACATCTGAGATAGGGAACTCAGTCAAAAGTAGCGGAATTGAATGTGTAGTCCTGTATTCCATGGTATTGCGGCTGATACTCTTGATATTCAGTGTCACACTGATACTTGCCCTATCAAGTTTTTCAGTGATGGGAACACACTGTCCGGAACAATATAACTGCAGTCTCACTTCATGTTAATAATTAAATGGCAGTGGGACTGCACCTCCATGTGCTGAGGTACAAAGTGGTCAAGAGGCATCAGATCCTTTGTTGTGCCATTGCAAGCAAGGCTTCTTGATTTTTGTATGTTGCAAAGATGGAAAGCTGAGTTGAGAGAAGGGAAAAAATGCTTTGCATCATTAAAGTGCTCTGTAACAACACGTAAGTCTTCAGTTTCAGTGCTCCAGCACAGTTGGAAACAGTGCCTCCTCTTTATTGCAAGTCTCTGCTGTATTCCACAGAGAGAAGGTTGGAGTCACTGGTATTGTAGAGCTACTGTGGAGTCTTATTACTGATGGCTTTTGTTTTATCTTCACTTTAAAAAGTGCCTCGTGTTCTGTTGTTCTATTTTACTCACCCAAGATTTCTGAGAATTGCAAGTAAAGTATTCCAGATCAAAGATCAAGAATAAAACTACTTAATGGTGGATGACTCCAAACATTTATTACTAACAGTTTAATTACTGTACAGATGACAGAATTGTTAATATTCTACTGCTATAAAATAAACTTTAAATATATTTATATGAAAATATAGTAAATTTGTTTATGTGCACAAAGTTTGAAACTTTTTGTCGTTTCTGCTTTCTTTGGATTAATCAGTTTTTTAAGCAGGCAGATGGTATATCATATAAATCTAACTGCATTCTGTGTAATCATAGTTATCAATGTAGGAAAAAAACATCACTGCCAGTCTGTGACTTAATGGTAGGAAAGTGTAGATCACAGACTTGAGTCTGAAGAGTGGGGTTTGTCCATCACATGTTGTTATGGAAAATAAAAATGGCCTTTGGGAAGCAATGTAGCAATGTTGAATGTAGAACATAATCTGCCATTGGACCATAGGATGTGAACACGTTAAAGATCTACAGATTAGATCTGTGCTTCACAAATTCTTCCATGTTAAGTTATCAAGAAAACTTCTTAAAAAATAATTTACAAATTTACAAAGCTCAAAGCCAACAGTTTGAAAGAGGTGTGTGATTTGTTTTCAAAAAGTCATCTCTTCAAATAAGCTTTTTGCCATTCTTCCTAATATCTCCTCTTTTGGTTTGGCATCCATCGTCATCTGATTACTGTGTTGTGAAGCACCTTGAGACAGTTTGCTACACTAAAGGTATTATATAAATGCAAGTTCTTGTTGTCCTAAGGATATGGTAATGCTGACCAGGTCCAGAGGCGGTGGTAGTGTTGATGCTGATTGTTCATACTACTGAGTAGCTTACGAGACCATTACAAACAGCATTAACAATCGACCACATGGTATGGAATTGGAGTTGTGTGTAGACTCTGGCTGAAAGAGTTGGGTTTTTACAACAATCCAGCAACTTTGATGGTTGTTTTTTCTGGTGCTCCTCTACAAATGGCCAGATATATTAAATTCAGTTTCACAACTTGCATTGCTTGGCCTACGAGCTCATGAATTCTGGCATGCGAGTTCAGTTTTATACCAGTATACTACCTTACCCATGGTAAGAATGTGTATTTGTAGTGGTCCACACATAACGGAGAGAAAAAATAACTAAAAGAAGTTTACAAAAATAGTTAAATTGTATAACTAGCCCAGAGGTCTTGATGAAATATTTCAAGGCCACAATTCCACAAGCAACCCGTGTGTGCAAGTAGTGTGGAGTCCCATATAATTTCATTCAGTATGTCATACAACATGATCAGGATTTTCTGCTAGAGTTGTTTCTATTGAATGAAGAGCAGGCCAGCTGGTCACAGTGATTGTGTAATGACTTGGGATTTCAAAATTACTCAAGAAAGATGAGTACTTGAGTTAAGCAGATCCTCCTTATGAATCAGATCTGTAGGATGGGATTTTCCACTTTGGCTGGCTTTAGGTGCACCTGTGGAATTCCATCCATCCCAATGGCCCAACCCAGATCCTGATGGATTTTTCAATGTCAAGTAATTAATTTTAAGTTGGCTCCTGGCATGATATCCACCTCTGTCAAAGAGCTCACTTGCAGGGCAGCAGAAGATGGCTACAGCAGGCCTCTGGTGATTGCTGGAACATAAGCTTGTGTAGAGCCTCTAGGAGTGGGCCCACAGTGGCTGAGAGGCAGGGAAGTGGCGAAGCAGGGAGCGAGTGGCAAGCAGACGGGCGCGAGAGGCAGCAGGGAAGAGAAGCGCGATGGCAGGAGAGTGCGGGGTACTGTTGGGGGTGGGATGGAGACGGCGATCATTGTCACTGTGGGGATTTGGATTTCATTTGTTTTTGTTTTTATGATAAATTTAGCAGCACCAGCTTTACTAATGGCAGCTGCCAAATACGTCGCACACAGTAACGTTTCAGTGGAAGAGGCTGCATTCGCGCATGTGTAAGTACTGCACCACCTAGTGGTTGCATTGTCAGCAAATGCAGCCTAATTTTTTTCTCTCTCCCAGCCCTCCCCCCACCCCCTTGTTTCTTTCTTAATCCCTTTATTTTGTGTTTGGACGGTTGCTATCCTGACATTTACACCTCATCCACGTTGGTTTCTTTACTTGTCCCATTACCACTGCCCTTGGCTTTGTACCACAAAACCTTTTGTCACTAAATCTCTCCTGCCCTCCACCATATCACAGACCTTCCCTTTTGTTGTTCTTCCCTCTCCCCCCTGCCCCTTTTTGCTTGCTCAAAACCCATTGCATTTCTAATTTTTGCCTGAAATGTTAACTCTGTTTTTCTCCTCACCAATGCTGCCTGAACTGCTGAGTATTTCCAGCATTTTCTGTTTTTGTTTCAAATTTCAAACATCCGTGGAATTTTGCTTTTGTATTAGTTCTTTAAAGTTATTCTATTTTGCTCCAAATTAACTGTCATCTTTACTTAGTTACTGTATTTTTAAATGTATCTAATTTAAGTTAGTGCTGGGGTTTGCAGCAGTGAAGTTTTTATTCACTTACCGCAGACGTCTGATCTCAGTGATGCTGGTAAGTGCTTAAACTCTCATTGCTATTAAAAGCAGAATAAGCACACTGACTGCTTTGATTTCCTGTAAGATTCAGAGTGTTATTATGTATGTGCGGGCACAGTTGCACGACAGCAACTATGTATATTTCAGGAGGATTACGCTTTGACTTTCCACTTTAAATCTGCCTGATTCTAATAATACTCTGTATTGTGTTTCGGCATTCATTACCCTTCTTTCTAAGTTAAAGATGTTACATAAAATCTGATGAAAGGTCAGACCTGAAATGTTAACTCTGCTTCTCTCTCCAGAGATGCTGCCTGACCTGCTGAGTAGTTCCAGCACTTTCAGTTTTTATTTCAGATTTCCAGCATCTGCAGTATTTTGCTTTTATATAAAATCAAGTTGTTGTTGTGCCTCCTCTCTCTAACTCAATTAGGCACTGGAATCAATAGATGATTAAAAATAACTTCGGTTTACTACTGAAGTGATTGCGGTGTAGCTGACTCCATGCAATCAACAAAAAATAGACAATGATTTGCAATTCAAAGTTCACAAATGTTACATAATCTGTTTTACAATTCCTTTCATGCTTCCTGGATGTTCACAGGTGCAAAATACAAAGTTCTGAACAAAATGAATACTAATTTTAAATGATATTTCAGAGATAGACTCAAAGTATAATTATCAAATAAGAAGGCTGGTCCCACTGAGCTAGAAGGTAGTTCTTATAGTGATAACCAAAACAAGGAAAGTATTAAGCTAACTTCCATTTTTTCCTTGTTTACCAAACATCTCTGTAATAACACTTATTTAGGGTGGTCACCATTATATAGCAATCACATTACTACCTTGGTTTGTATACAATGGTGAAGCTCGTGAGTAATTATTTTACATATGAACATATGAATTAGGAGCAGAAGTAGGCCATTTGGCCCCTCAATCCTGCTTTGCCTTTCAATAAGATCATGGCTGATCTGTTTGTGTCTCAAATTCCACACTCCCATCTATTCCTGATACATCTTGATGCCCTTGCCTAACAAGAATCTATCTACCTCCACCTTAAAAATATTCAATGGCCCTACTTCCATCACCCTCTGGGGCAGACAGTTCCAAAGTCTCACAACCATCTGAGAGAAAAAAATTTCTCCTCATCTCTGTCCTAAATGAGCGACCCTTAATTTTAAAATCACACCCCTATTTCTGGACTCACCCACAAGAGGAAACATCCTCTTCACATTCACCTTGTCAAGACTGTTCAGGATCTTATATACTTCAATTAAGTCTCCCGTCACTCTTCTAAACTCCAGTAAAAATAAGCCCAGTCTGTCCAACCTTTCCTCATAAGGCAACCCACTCATTCCAGGTAGCAATCTAGTAAACCTCCTCTGAACTGCCTCTAATGCATTTACATCCTTCCTTAAATAAGGAGACCAAAACTGCACACAGTATTTGAGATGTGGTCTCACCAATGCCCTGTATAACTGAAGCATAACATCCTTACTTTTATTTTCAATTCCTCTCATAATAAAGGATAGCATTCCATTAACCTTTAAGGAATTGCATCAAATATGTCCATACTATAATGATAATAAATGAGCGAAATACTGTGTTATTCACTGGATGTTGACCTATGATGCACAATTAGCTGAAGAGATCAGTTTGCGCATCACCACTTCTATTACTCTGCTATTATCCAGTTGAATAGGCTGCCAGCAGTACAGAAACAAATAGACACTCCAGCTGTGTGAACCCTTTATAATCTCATCAAGCATGGCAATGAAAGATAGTTCAAGAAAGCTTAGAGCAAGCATATACTTTTATTTCACACTGTTTGAAATTCCTTGTAGACTAGTAGAGGTAACTAACATAATTTTTTCAGTTACATTACACATATGGTGGTATATCTGGGACAAGAACAGTTACTAATTATAAATTGATAAAATTTTTAAGTGTTGAAAGTGAAGAGAAATTTAGACTCTGCTTCCTTCTTGATTCACTGATTGTCCTTTGGGGCTTGCCCATTAATTTTTAATTTCAAATGTTTCAAACAAACTGTTCCTATTTCAAAAGCTTAAACATTCAAAAATAAAAGAGCTGAGTTTAGTCATTAGTTTGGCGTTCTCTTTCAAAGTAATAGCAAGTTTCACTTCTTTAATTTGTGCATTTAAGATTTGAAACTAAAACTTGGAACAAATCTGCACAACTTGATTTGTTTCATTTTGATGTAAAATGCAACTAAGGCCTAACCTGTGTCAAATACCTTGATATTTGTATCCTGATAAATTCAAATATTCACAGTTAGATATTATGGAAAATTATTTTACATATATGTTTGAATGACATACTATCCACCAGATCATCCATAACAAGTCGGTGATAGGACCGTAATCTAAATGTTCAATTTCATTAAGTTCCCTGAGTTAATGATGTTCCCGTCGCCTCCTGAAGTGCTGCCACGATCTTCATCCCAGCGGTCGGCACTGCCGCGCCTTCGGATCCCCGTCTGGGGAAACGAGGCACAACATCTGTGGGGAGGGGGGAGGAGGTAAGTTTCTCAGTGGGGTAGCGGGGTCAAACTATTCTGATTGGTGGAGGGGATGGTGGGAAGGGGTAAAGTCAAAAGTTTGTGAGTTTTGGGTGGGGGTTGGAGCTCAGGTACACAAGGCAAGTATTTTTGCGGGGGAGAGGGCAAGGAATGAGTGTATTGTTAATGGCGGATGGTGGGAGAGGGGCTGGAAACATGTATAATATTTTAAAATCTGTTTTATTAAACTTTCCCTTTAAACATTTAAATTAAATGTAAGGGCTGGAAGCCCTTTAGAAATGGCGCAAGCGCCAGTTGCTGTTCCTGGTGATGGCTCGCTTGCCCCCTCCATGCCAACGGGGGAGGGGGGGGTGCCGGTCCACCCCCGGCCATGCAAATGAGCCGCTACGTATAATATTGCGGCGGCTCCGCGGAGTAAAACCCGCACGTGCAGGCCGTCATCTTTTATGGCCACCGCCGTAATCAGTGGTAGCAACATAAAATTCAGCCCAATATTTCATATGCTATCGTAAAGCTGCTGGAGGAAGGAGACAACCATTCCACCAGTTTGGACAGAAAATCGGTTGTGACCTACAAATAAAAATCCTAAATGCTTTCCTGCAAGTTGTTTATTGCAGCCATTAAAACTAGATAACTGTTTTCTATAATATGACAAACAATTTTATTTAGAATTTTCATAGCAGAATATTCTGCAATCAGTCAATACCAAAAGTAGTTACCTGTAAGGTATGCCTAAAACTGTTGAAATTGTGTTGTATATTAATAATAAATGGATTAATGTCTTTGTTAGGATAATGGAAAGAGGAATTTCATGAGTTTACATTTGTTACTAATAAGAGTGATCTTTGCTCTCAATGTATCTAGTTTTGATGAATGTTGCATCTGTGACTTTATTTTGCAAAAGGCCGGTTAGTTAATGTTTCACTATGATGACAGACATTGCAAATTCTTATAAGGCTGTATGTGAGTGTGCATTAATTTTGGGTATTATGGAGTATGAACAAATTGTAAGTAATATAGGTGTTACGACTGAGGCTGGAGGAGTGCACTGTCTTTCTCTAGTTCCACTTGTCCACTGGCCACAACATATATTTAAATGTTTTACCCATTTACTGATAAGACCAATTATATACTTTATCTATTTTAGTTTCAGAATAAATTTCCACCAACCAGGTTTATTTAATAAACAACAAAATTATTAATTTATTCTAAAACAAATCTCATTCAATAAAGATGCAAAGCTTATTAATACACAGATTTAAATATGAAAGTGTAAATATATTCACTTCTAAATAACCCAAAACACACGCATACACACACAGCGGTTAAAGGAAAAATAAAGAAGCTTTCTCTGCAGAGATTAACTTTACAAAAGAAAAATACTTTGGCCAATACTTTTTAATTCTTGAAGGAAAAGGATAAGATATGGAATTTTCCAGATGGTTCTTTGGCCTGGCGTTCAAGTACGCATAGACGGGTGTCACTAGACACATGCAGTGGTCGCTGGGATCTTTTCAGAAGTAGCTCGTTCAGGTGATGTCAAGAGGAAGTTTTCCAGAAGTTTCTCAGGAGAAATGCTGCATCAGTTTTTCCAGTTCTCACACTGGATTCTCAGGGTTTCTCAAAGAGGTGGAATAGGATGAGCGGGTAGCCTCTCTCTCTTAGCAGGCTTACACCCCAACTGCCCATTCAAACAGTTCAAGAACGAAACCAACTCCTGACCACCATAAATCTAGACATGTGACTTCTCTGTAAACAACACCAATAGTCAGCAAGGCTCCTGCTGTTTACTTAGCTTAAGACTTGTGACTTCCAGTAAGTGTTTGTTTTTAAACAAAGTCCAAGTGTCCTTCCAGTGACCCTTTTTTAAAAAAAAAATCCAACATCTCCTCAAATATTCTCCACTGTCTTTTGAACAGAAGTCCTCAAAAAATATTAACAATGGGGTGGGCAGCCTTCCCTGATTTCAGGCTAGTCAAAGTAATGGTGGGTGGGAATGCAGTGCAAACCCCTCCACCATCTTAACCCTTTGCCTGCACTATTCCTGAATAGGCTGAAAGGGTCCAGTTTAAAATTCCCCCTTTATTGTCAGAATAACGTTTGTTGAAACATCAGTGGAAGGATCCAAAGTTACTTTTTATTTCGTAGTATTCTTTGAAGTAGCTAACAAAAACTGTAATAATAACCTTTAAATATTTTTGAGAAGTACGAGACCTCTCAATGGATCAAATGGGGGTATAACCAAGAATCTAATCTTAAGTGAGCAGAAAGACAATTTCTTCCTACTGTGTAGGTGCTGTGGTGCAAAAAGTTTCATTCTGACCACTGTCTATTTTAAGACAGCATAGCCTTATTAGCTGTTTCTTAAGCTACAGCAATGTAATTGTAGATAGAACTTACCATCTGCATATGAAATTGGGGTCTCTATTGAAATTCTTACTGGAAACTGTTAACTGCACGTTGATTGTATTTACCACATTCAAGCCACATACCACAAACCTTAAAATATGAAAGTGACTGTTTAAAAATAAACTGCACATCCACAGTCTGGGGTATGCTTGGGGCATGAGGTTATCAGATGTGTATCAAAATCAGATGACAGCTTCTGAGTGGGAGAATTATTCCACTCACTGGCAGGAATCACGAGCAAATGTACTTTATTGATTTAACAAAGTTGGTGTCCAGCTCCTAGGTATCTCCCAATATCTCTCTGAGCCTGCAATTTAAGTGACTCGGAAACAACGCTCCCAGGTTTGCCATACCCCTATAGAGAGGCATTTGACAATTCCTCACGACCACATTCTGCAATCAGCAATTCAGTGGAACAGTGGCAACCAGGGCGGCACAGTGGCGCAGTGGTTAGCACTGCAGCCTCACAGCTCCAGGGACCCGGGTTTGATTCCGGGTACTGCCTGTGTGGAGTTTGCAAGTTCTCCCTGTGTCTGCGTGGGTTTTCTCCGGGTGCTCCGGTTTCCTCCCACAAGCCAAAAGACTTGCAGGTTGATAGGTAAATTGGCCATTATAAATTGTCACTAGTATAGGTAGGTGGTAGGGAAATATAGGAACAGGTGGGGATGTTTGGTAGGAATATGGGATTAGTGTAGGATTAGTATAAGTGGGTGGTTGATGTTCGGCACAGACTCGGTGGGCCGAAGGGCCTGTTTCAGTGTTGTATCTCTAATCTAAAAAAAATCAAACCTGCATTATAGCATAACAAAGCAGAAAATGCTAGAAATGAACAACAAGTTATTCTACATCTGTAAGAAGATGTTTTGAGTGTGTGACCCTTCATTAGTAATAACAACGGTGGCAAGCTTGATAAAAGGCATGGCGCATGGAGGGGGTGGAACGCCTGCTCTCGCAACGGCATCCACTGCCACCGTGCAGGTGCCGGCGCCATTTTTAAAAGGCTTCAGGCCCTTCAGTTTCATTTACATTTTTAAAGGTAATAAAAATTACACTAAAATTTTAATTTAACTTTGAATCCACTCTCCCACCTCCCACCCCGAGTCCTCATTTAATAAATTGGCATATCCCCCCAAAAAAATCACTTTTTGCTATTCTGAACTTCCCCCTATCAAGCTTCAGCACCTTTGACCCTCAACCCCTTCCCATCATCCCCACAACCAATAGGAATATTTTTCTTGCTCCCCCCTCCCACCCTGAGAATTTCACTCCTCCCTCTCCCCACCAGTGTCACGCCTTCGGATGTTCCGGCGACTAGCCGAAAGATCGCTGTGAGACAGCCGTCACTGCCAGGCGAGTGTTTATTCATTAATTTTAATGTCATTAGCATACTTAGATTAAGGCTCCGCCGCCAAGCTGCGGGGGGCCGCCCTGAGGCCTCGCCACCACTGGTAATATGGGGCAAGGCCTCCTTGGCGTTGGGGAGTGTGGCGGGCCTCTCCTGTAAATATTTTCTGGGTCCCCACGCTACAAACCACAACGTCGAGGGGCTGGTAAAATTCAGCCCAATGTATGTTGGTGCTGCACTAAAGCACTGCTTGCTGGGAAGAAACTACCATCCTAACTGTTTAGTTCAATTTGAACTACGGTCATAGAGTCATTACGGCACAGAAGGAGGCCAATTGGTCCATCAAGTCCCTGCCGGCTCTCTGTTGCACAATCCAATTAGTCCCATTCCCCTGATCTATCCCCAGAGCCCTGCAAGTTTATTTCCTTCAAGGGCCCATCCAATTTCTTTTTGAAATTGTCTCCACTTCCACCACCCTTGTGGGTAACGAGTTCCAGGTCATTACCACTCGCTGTGTAAAAATGTTCTTCATCACATACCCACTGCATCTCTTGCCCAAAACCTTAAGTCTGTGTCCCTTAGTATTTGTACCATCAGCTAATGGGAACAGCTTTTCTTTTTCTACCTTACCTAGACCTGTCATAATCTTGTACATGTATATCGAATCTCCCCTCAAACTCTTTTGCTCTAAGAAGAACAATCTCACCTTCTCCAACCTAACCTTGTAGCTAAAATCCCTCATCCCTGGCACCATTCTGGTAAATCTGCTCTGCACCATCTCAAGGACCCTCACATCCTTCCTAAAGTGTGGTGACCATAACTGGATGCAGTACTCTAGTTGGGGCCTAAGCAGAGCTTTATAAAAGTTTAGCATAACCTTCTTGTTCTTGTACACAATACCTCTATTTATGAAGCCCAAGATCCCATATGCTTTGCTAACTACTCTCTAAATGTGTCCTGCCACCTTCAAAGATCAATGCACATAAACCCCCAGGTCCCTCTGTCCCTGTTCACTCTGTAGAACTGTGTCATTTAGTCTATATTGCCGCTCCCTTTCCCTTCTGCCGAAATACATCACCTCACACTTCTCTGTATTAAATTCCAACTGCCACATTCTACTGGCCTCGTTATGTTCTATTGTAGTTGATAGGTATCATTCTCATTGTTTGCCACATCTCTAAGTTTGGTATCTTCAGCAAATTTTGATATTTTATTCTGTATTCCAATATCCAAGTTATTTATATTTATTTATATATATATATATATATATATATATATATACACACACACATGTACACATCAAAAAAAGCAGTGGGCCTAGCACTACACCTTGGGGAACATTGCTGTCTACCATCCTCCAGTGTGTAAGACAACCATTTATCACAACCCGCTGCTTTCTGCCGTTAAGCTAATTTCTTTTATCCAGGCTGACATTGACCCTCCTATCCCATAAGCTGCAATTTTGTTCACTAGCTTTTTATGTGGTGTCAAATGCTTTCTTAAAATCCATGTAGACGACATCTATTGCTTTCCCTTGATCAACCTTTTCTGTTACTTCTTCAAATATTCAATTAGATTAGTCAGGTATTCTCTGCCAATATGACTAAGGTGAACCCTCCTAACACAGCGGTTTGGATTTTGAAGTCCTGCTGCTGTGAGCAGCGGTGGACGCGGAACATGGTGTCCGTCCCCCACGGGACCCGCGCCGCCACGCTGCTGTGATTACATGGCGGACGGCCACTTTACATATTGATGGCTGCTGTCCCCCACAATTGGGTCCGGCAATTCCGGCATCGGGTTCCATGGCAGCTGCAGCCGCTCAGATATTCTGGCTCCCCCCCCCACCCCCCCATCCCACTATTGAGCCGACGTTGCGCTGGGGGGGGGGGGGGGGGGTGGGGTTGGGCCGGAAAATCAGAGTGGCAGCAGCCACCATGACAGCTGATGTTGGGATGGCAGGGCCCGATCTTCCCAGCGGTGGGGAAGTTCCGTGGCAGCCCCTCCACTGCTCTGTGACGGGACCCGAGTTAGCATATTTAAATGACATATTTGCATAAATTAAAACATAAACCGCAGCAATCTTCGCTTCAGTTCCCGATCCTCAGTGCGACGTCAAGCACTCACATGCCTTCACTTTCCTGTCCAGGGAAAGCTGGTGCCACTGGGGTAGGGAAGGAGTTAATTCTGCACTCTGATGGGTGGGGGTGAACTCTGCCCTCTGATGGGGGGGTGAAGGGGTGAACTCTGCACTCTGATGGGGGGGTGAACTCTGCACTCTGATGGGGTGAAGGGGTGAACTCTGCACTCTGATGGGGGGGTGAAGGGGTGAACTCTGATGGGGGGTGAAGGGGTGAACTCTGCACTCTGATGGGGGGGGTGAACTCTGCACTCTGATGGGGGAGTGAACTCTGCACTCTGATGGGGGTGGTGAAGGGGTGAACTCTGCACTCTGATGGGGGGTGAAGGGGTGAACTCTGCACTCAGATGGGGGGGGTGAAGGGGTGAACTCTGCACTCTGATGGGGGGTGAAGGGGTGAACTATGCACTCTGATGGGGGTGAAGGGGTGAACTCTGCACTCTGAAGGGGTGAACTCTGCACTCTGATGGGGTGGGGGGGAAGGGGTGAACTCTGCACTCTGATGGGGGTGAAGGGGTGAACTCTGCACTCTGATGGGGGTGAAGGGGTGAACTCTGCACTCTGATGGGGTGGGGGGGAAGGGGTGAACTCTGCACTCTGATGGAGGGGAAGGGGTGAACTCTGCACAGATGGGGGGGGGGGGTGAAGGGGTGAACTCTGCACTCTGATGGGGGGTGAAGGGGTGAACTCTGCACTCTGATGGGGGGGGGGGGTGAAGGGGTGAACTCTGCACTCTGATGGGGTGGGGGGGAAGGGGTGAACTCTGCACACAGATGGGGGGGGTGAAGGGGTGAACTCTGCACTCTGATGGAGGGGAAGGGGTGAACTCTGCACTCTGATGGGGGTGAAGGGGTGAACTCTGCACTCTGATGGAGGGGAAGGGCTAAACTCTGCACTCTGATGGGGGTGAAGGGGTGAACTCTGCACTCTGATGGGGAAGGGGTGAACTCTGCACTCTGATGGGGGTGAAGGGGTGAACTCTGCACTCTGATGGGGGTGAAGGGGTGAACTCTGCACTCTAATGGAGGGGACGGGGTGAACTCTGCACTCTGATGGGGGTGAAGGGGTGAACTCTGCACTCTGATGGGTGTGGGGGGGGAAGGGGTGAACTCTGCACTCTGATGGGGGGGGTGAAGGGGTGAACTCTGCACTCTGATTGGGGGTGAAGGGGTGAACTCTGCACTCTGATGGGGGGGTGAAGGGGTGAACTCTGCACTCTGATTGGGGGTGAAGGGGTGAACTCTGTGTTATGTTATGCTGTTTGCAGGTTTGGCAGCCTTTTACAAATGGCAGCAGCATATGCTTGTTGAACAGGTGATGCTGTGAATGGTGTTGCTGAGGCCGCCCCCACCAGGTGATTGAGGGGGGCGGGTGGCAGCCACCATCAGTATGTAAAATGGCCACCTGCCGCGTAATCACCACGGTGTGGTGGCGCAGTGGCAGGGACAGTCGCCATGTTCTGCGCCCGCCGCCGCTCCTGGCAGGGGAATACAAAATACAGCCCAATCGGTGCAGCCTTCTTTGTCCAGAAAACATGGGAGCAAATGCAGAAAAAGCTTTGGACTGAAGAAGACTGCAAAGGTACAGCTGACTAAAGGGTGCAAAATAGAAAAGAATGACTGTACTATGCATGCACCAAAAACTGACAGCACAGTGCCACATTGGCAATACAGCCTGCAAAGCTGGGCTACAATGCACACAATTACATCTCTGAAGCAGGATGTCAGTAAAGCCGCAACTCCAACCCAATGGCAGACGAAGGCTTCCTTCGGCTCATGTGACAGTGTATGTTTTCTTACCCTCTTGCTGCAACTTGCATGTTTTGTACTCATCTTACCACACGGAATGGAGGCTGGACATTGGGCTGCAACTCATGTGCTGCAGCTGTTTGGTTTATTTTTGTAGAAGAAAGCTGCTCATAAACTTGGAGAGAGATCCTGTATTAGTTGTGGACCATCTAACCTCCGTTGCTTCAACTGAGTTGCAGAGCAGGCCCTACAAGTAATTTGCTTGAAGGCCGTAAAGTCCTTTGAAGAGCAGCTGAGTTCTTCTGGTATCGCATCTATTAACTATTTCCTGCTTACTATCAAGTTTTATGCATCAAAATTTTAATGTAACCAGCCCTATGTAACTTGAGCTATCCCCAAGTCCATTTGCGTGCACATTTTGGCTTCCATTCTGGACCAGAGACCATCACTCTATTTGCTGTTTTGCTCTTTTTTTTAAACTCTTTTCTCATTGCCCTTCCTAGGTCCCTCTCTTCTATCATCCCTTTCACTTCTCCCCTCTCAGGTACTCTGCCCTCCCAATTCCCTACCTCAACCCTTCAGTGCTCCTTGACCTTCCTGCTCCCTTGTCATCATCCACGGCTTCAATCCCTCTTCGATAAGCTTACAGCTGCCCTCTGTGCCTCTCTTGGCATTCTCCAAAGGGCTCATTGAAGCACTTGGCACTGATGCATTCCGAGCAATAATTCCAATTGTCCCATCCGCCACTCTTATCGACCTAACTGCCCAGTGCAGCTGCTGCAGGCTAATCTTGCCAATCTCCTTCCTGTCAAACGTACCCCTGTGGACTCTGCCACTTCTCACCACCCATTACACATCTCCCTCCAGAAGATCCATTCACTTGTGAACAAGGCCCGTACCATCCATGAACATATTGTGGATGAATGTATCAACATCATGGCCTTAACGGAAACCTGGATGAGGGATGATGACACTTTTCCTCTTAATGAGGCCTCCCTGTCTGACTATACCTTCCACCACTTGTCCCATTATGACTGTTGCAGTGGTGGTATGATGCTTATCATCAAATCCCACCTTAGCATGACCCGCTCCTCCTCCGGCACTTTCTCCTCCTTCGAGCATCTCACTTTGTTCCATCCCTCCCATCTCTCATTCAAAATCATCATTCTCTATGCCCTCACAAGAATGATAAAAATGTTCTCACCGAGTTATTTTCACTGCCTTCCTCCCTCAGACTTCTCATCCTTAGTGATTTCAAGCTCCATCTCAACTCATCATGCTCTCTTTCCGTTGAGTTCACTGCCCTGTTATCCTCCCTAAATCTCTCCCTCCATGTAAACTCCACAACCATTTTCACAACCACCCCCTTGACCTTGCCATCTCGCGTGGTCTTGTTAGTCCCATAATATCTGTAAACTTGAGGTCATCCAAAACTGTGCTGCCCATGTCTTAACTTGCACCAAGTCCCTTTCACCTATCACCCCAGTGCTCGCTTGTGTGTGGACTTACATTAGTTCCCGGTCAAGCAGAATCTTAAAATTCTCTTCCTTGTTTTCAAATCCCTCCGTGGCCTTGCCCCTCCCTATCTCTGTAATCTCTTCCAGCCCCAAAACCCTCCAAGACATCTGGGCTCCTCTAATTCTGGCTTCTTGCCCATCCCTGATTGGAATATAGGCACAGGAGTAGGCCATTCAGCCCATCGAGCCTGCTCCTCCATTCAATATGATCATAGCTGATCATAGCCTTTTTCCCACACTATCCCCATATCCCCTTGTGTCATTGGTATTTAGAAATCTGTCAATCTCTACTTTAAACATACTCAATGGCTTCCACAGCCCTCTGGGGTAGAGCATTCCAAAGATTCATAACACTCTGAGTAAAGAAATTTCTCCTCATCTCTGTCCTAAGTGGCTTCCCCCTTATTTTGAAATTGTGTCCCCGAGTTCTAGACTCCCCAACGAGGGGAAACATCTTACCTGCATCTACCCTGTCTATCCCTTTAAGTATTTTGTAAGTTTCAATGAGATCACCTCTCATTCTTCGAAACACTACAGAATACAGGACCAGTTTCCCCAATCTCTCCTCATAGGACAGTCCCGCCATCCCAGGAACAGGTCTGGTGAACTTTGTTGCACTCCCTCTTTGGCAATAATATCCTTCCTAAGATAAGGGAACCAAAACTGCACACAGTATTCCAGGTGCGGTCCAACCAAGGTTCTATACAATTGAAACAAGCCTTCGCTACTATTGTACTGATTTTAATCGTTCCACCATTGGTGGCTGCACCTTCAGTTGCCTAGGCCCTAAGCTTTGGAATACCCTCCTTACACCTCTCCATCTCTTTACTTCACCTCTCTACCTGGCTTTCCTCCTTTAAGACACTCCTTAAAGCCTACCTCTTCGACCAAGTCTTTGGTCATCTAACCTAATATCTCCTTATGTGGCTCAGTGTCATATTTTGTTTTATAATGCAGGACATTCTGCAAGGGTAAGGGGAACAGCCAGAAGTCGTGGTCCATGTTTGGAACCTATGACCTAGGTTGGAAAAGGGTTGAGGTACCTACAGGCAGATTTCCAAGAGCTTGAAAAGGTTAAATAACAGGAGATCAAAGGTGATAGTCTCTGAATTATTCCCTATACCACATACTAGTGAGTACAGAAACAGGAAAATAGTACAGTGAATGCATGGCGGGAGAAGTTCAGGAAGGGCTTCCAAACCCTGGGGCATTGGGATTAGTTCTGGGACAGGAGGGAACTGTACAAGCCAGATGGCTTGAAACCTAAAAAGGGCTCAAACCAATATCCTTGTGGGGAGGTTAACTAGTGCCTTCGGGGAGAGTTTAAACTATTTAGTCAGGTAGAGGGGAACCAGGATGCAGCAGCAGGGAGGAGACAATGTGCATAGAAAATTGGGAAGGACAAAAAGCAACAAAATATATTGTAGAAAGTCCTTTGAGGAACTTACATGTGCTGTGGATAAAGAGGAGCCGGTGAATGTATTGTACTTAGATTTCCAGAAGGCATTTAATAAGGTGCCACATCAAAGATTATTGCAGAAAATAAAAGCTCATGGTGTTGGGGGTAACATATTGGTATGGATAGAAGATTGGCTAGCTAACAGGAAACAGAGAGTAGGCATAAATGGGTCATTTTCTGGTTGGCAAGATGAAACGAGTGGTGTGCCACAGGGATCTGTGCTGGGGCCAGAACGTTTTACAATTTATATAAATGACTTAGATGAAGGGACCAAAGGTATGGTTGCTAAATTGGCAGATGACACAAAGATAGGTAGGAAAGTAACTTGTGAAGAGGACATAAGGAGGCTACAAAGGGATATAGATAGGTTAAGTGAGTGGGCAAAGACCTGGCAAATGGAGTATAATGAGGGAAAGTGTGAAATTTTCCACTTTGGCAGGAAGAATAAAAAAGAAGCATATTATCTAAATGGTGAGAGATCGCAGAGCTCTGAGATGCAGAGGGATCTGGGAGTCCTAGTGCAAGAATCGCAAAAGGTTAATATGCAGGCACAGCATGTAATTAGGAAAGCTAATAGAATGTTATCATTTATTGCGAGGGGAATTGAATACAAAAGTAGCAAATAGGGCATTGGTGAGACTACATTTGGAGTACTGTGTACAGTACTGGTCTCCTTATTTAAGGATGTAAATGCATTGGAGGCAGTACAGAGAATGTTTACTAGACTAATACCTGGAATGGCCGGGCTGTCTTACGAGGAAAGATTGGACAGGCTAGGCTTGTATACGCTGGAATTTAGAAGAGTAAGAGTCTATTTGATTGAAACATATAAGATCCTGAGGGGTCTTGACAGGGTGGATGTGGAAAGGATGTTTCCCCTGGGGGTCACTGTTTAAAAATAAGGGGTCGCCCATCTAAGACAGAGATGAGGAGAAATCTTTTCTCTCACAAGGTTGTGAGTCTTTGGAATTCTCTTCCTTAAAAGGCAGTGGAAACAGGCGCTTTGAATATTTTTAAGACAGAGGTAGATAGATTCTTGATTAGCAAGGAGTTGGAATGTTATCAGGGGTAGGTGGAAATGTGGAGTAATCAATTCAGCCATGAACTTATTGAATGGCGGAGCAGGCTCGAGGGGTCGAGTGGCCTACTTCTGCTTCTAATTCATACGTTTGTATGTTTGTAAAGAGCAGGAATTAGATGGAGGATAAAAACAAAGCAATCTAGCATGGTGTTAGAATGCATGTATGTTAATGCCATGAATATTACAAATAAGATTGATAAGCTGCAGGCACAAGTTTTCACAAAGGGCTATGATATATTGGCTATAATGGAGACCTGGCTTAAACATGGGTAGAAATGGGAACTAAACATTCCTGGCTACTATGGAGTTAGGAAGGATAGGGAAAGAAAAATGGAAGGTAGGAGGGAGGTAATGGCAGTATTGATCAAGGAAACTATTACTGTTCTACAAAGGGATGATATACTGGAGGGTTCAAAGACTGAATCTATTTGGTTAGAATTAAGGAACGGTTATATTCATGATGTTTACTACAGATCTGCAAATAATGATAGAAAAGCAAATCTGTAGACAAATTCAGAGAAATATAAAAATAATAGAGAAGCAATAGTCAGAGACTTCAATTAGCCTAATATAGAGTGGGAAAATAAAAGTGTAAAGGGCAAGGAGGGTGAAGAATTCCTAAAATGTATACAGGAGAACCTTTTTAATCAGAATGTTTCTCGCTCAACGAGGGAGGAAGCAATGTTAGATCTAGTTCTAGGGAATAAGGTAGATGTTTCAGTGGGAGAACATCGAGGTAATAGTGATCATAATATATTTAGCTTTAAAGTAGTTACAGAAAGGGACAAAGGAAAATCAAAGGAGAAAATGTGCAACAGGAAGAGAGCCAATTTCAGTGATTTGAGAAGGGATCAAGCACAGGTGGACTGGAAACAAAATCGGCCAAGAAAACAGTAAATGAGCAATAGCAGGCATTCAAGGTAAAGACAGTTTGGGCATAAACCAAGCATATTTCCATAAGGATGAAAGATATGCCATCCAAATCTAGGATGTGTCAGCTGTGTCTTAATTTGCACCACTCTTGCCTTTGAGTCAGAAGGTTGTGGGTTCAAGTCCTACTCCAGAACTTGAGCGCAAAAAATCAAGGCTGACACTCCAGTGCAGTACTGAGGGAGTGCTGCATGTGTTGGACATGCCTCTTTTGGATGAGACAGTAAACGGAGTCTCCATCAGCCTTCTCAAGTGGATGTAAAAGACCCCATGGTACTATTACGAAGGAGAATGGGGGAGTTATCCCTGGTGTCCTGGCCAATATTATCCCTCAACCAACATCATAAGAACATAAGAAAGAGGAGCAGGAGTAGGCCATTTGGCCCCTCAAGCCTGCCCCACCATTCAATAAGATCGTTGCTGATCTGCCCCAGACCTCAACGCCTGTTACGTGCCAGCTCCTCATAGCCCTCAACTCCCCGATATTTCAAAAATCTATCTACCTCCTCTTTAAATAATTTCAGTGATCTAGCCTCCACAACTCTCTGGGGTAGAGAATTCTAGACATTCACTACCCTCTGAGAGAAGAAATTCCTTTGCATCTCAGTTTTAAATGAGTGTTCCCTTATTCTGTAACTATGTCCCCTAGTTCAAGATTCCCCCACTAGTGGAAACATCTTCTCAACATCTATTCTGTCAAGCCTCCTCAGAATCTTGTATGTTTCAATAAGATCGCCCGTCATTCTTCTAAACTCTAATGAAGAAAGGCCTAACCTGTTTAGCCGTTCTTGATAAGTCAACCCCTTCATCCCAGGAATCAGCCTAGTGAATCTCTTTTGAACTGCCTCCAATGCCAGTATATCCTTTCTTAACTACGGGGGCCACAACTGTACACAACTGTATCATAAACAACAGATTGTATAATCACTATCAAATTATTATTTGTGGCAGCTTACTGTGTACAAAATGGCCATCGCGTTTCCGACATTACAACAGTGACTACATTTCAAAAGTACTTAATTGGCTGTAAAATGCTTTGGGATGTCTTGTGGTCATGAAAGGCGCTAGATAAATGCAAGTCTTTTTTCCCTCTGGATGACAAAGGACATAGAGATTAAAATAGATAAGGGAGATTTAAGACAAATGTAAGGTACAAAAGAGGTACAAAAGACAGTAGAATAACAGGCAGAGTACAGGAGGAAATTTAAAAAGGATATAAGAAGGGCAAAAACAGAATATGACAAAAGATTAGCAGTAACATATAAAAAGAAACCCAATTTAATGTGGTTAAGCGTGAGTTGATGTACTTTAGGAGAAACAATATGGAGAGGCAGTATAATCTAATAAGGGTGCATGTTCACAAATCTTTGAAGCTGACAGGGCAAGTTAATAAGGTAGTTAAGAAAGTGTACGGAATATTTTTCTTTGTAATTAGGGGAATTGAATACAAAAATAATCGTGCTAAATCTTTACAAATCATTAGGCTAGGCCTCAACTGAAGTATCGTGTACAGTTCTGGGCACCGCACTTTAGGAAGGATGTCAAGGGAGAGGGTACAGAGGAGGTTTATCAGTGATGAGGGATTTCAGTTATGTGGAGAAATTGGAAAGGCTAGGAGTATTCTTCTTAAAGCCTAAAATGTTAAATGGAGCCCTAATAGAAGTATTCAAAATTATGATGGGTTTTGACACAGCAAGTAGGGAGAAAGTATATCAAATGGGTCGGTGACCATACATCATAGGTTTAAAATAATTGGCAAAAGAACGAGAGGGGAATGAGGAGAATTTTTTCACACAAGTTTGCTAAGAACTGGAACCCACTACCTGAAATGATGATGTAGTCAGGTTCCATCAGAACATTCAAAAGGGAATTGGGCATGTAATTGAAGAGGACTAATTGCAGGGCTAAGGGGAAAAAGCTGGAGAGTGGGACTAATTTGAACAGTTGTTCCAAAGGGGCTGGCACAGGCACAACAGGCACAATGGCCTCCTTCTGTGCCATAAGATTCTATTTTTTTTCTATAATTCCATCTGGGTAAATCTCCTCTTTATTCCTTCTAATCCAGGACAGGATGAAAGGAATGCCAGTGCTGAGCAGTGTAGTCGTAGTTGAGGTTGGCAGCAAGGGTATAGTATCTGGAGGTGTGTGGAAAGGCGTCTGCTGCTCTGTCCAGACTGGCCAAGAGATTGTGGGAAAATGGCGCACTGATACGGAACACAAAAGTCCGAGTGTATCAAGCCTGTGTCCTCAATACCTTGCTCTACGGCAGCGAGGCCTGGACAACGTATGTCAGCCAAGAGCGACGTCTCAATTCATTCCACCTTCGCTGCCTCCGGAGATTACTTGGCATCAGGTGGCAGGACGGTATCTCCAATGCAGAAGTCCTCGAGGCGGCCAACATCCCCAGCTTATACACACTACTGAGCCAGCGGCGCTTGAGATGGCTTGGCCATGTGAGCTGCATGGAAGATGGCAGGATCCCCAAGGACACATTGTACAGCGAGCTCGTCACTGGTATCAGACCCACCGGTTGTCCATGTCTCCGCTTTAAAGACGTCTGCAAACGCGACATGAAGTCCTGTGACATTGATCACAAGTCGTGGGAGTCAGTTGCCAGTGATCGCCAGAGCTGGTGGACAGCCATAAAGGCGGGGCTAAAGTGTGGCGAGTCAAAGAGACTTAGCAGTTGGCAGGAAAAACGACAGAAGCACAAGGGGAGAGCCAACTGTGTAACAGCCCCGACAACCAATTTTATCTGCAGCACCTATGGAAGAGTCTGTCATTCTAGAATTGGCCTTTATAGCCACTCCAGGCGCTGCTCCACAAACCACTGACCACCTCCAGGCGCTTACCCATTGTCTCTCGAGACAAGGAGGCCAAAGAAAGAAAGAATGATAGTGTCCAAAGGGATCCTGAATTGTTGATAAACAGCAGGAAATAATATTGCAGTAACAATGTTGGAAAAATGTCAGCATAGCAACTACTTAACAGCAGGAAAAATTCAATTTTAAAAATTAAGAACCTCAGTTTACTGGCCTTTAGCAAACTTTATGGAGGCCTCACAGTGACCATATGATACAAGCGCTTCGCAAATGAAGCATTGTGTTGCAAAAGACTGTGGGAAATGCATCATGAAAATTATTGCCACTAATTTACATAATTTTGGTGGGTGTGGGATCTTTATTGACATTTATTGATTTACTGTTACAGGGGAATACAAAAGTACATTCTGACATTTAAACTATTATACTCATTATGAAATTGAGTTTGATAAATTATATTTTAAATGAACCAAACTGTAGTGGAAAGTACTAAACGTGTAAAGTATATCTGTTATGATATTAAAGAAAAAACTGTTTCTGCGTCATCTTATTCAAAACCACACGTTTCTTGCAGATTCCTGGACACTTGCCATTTAAAATCTCCCAGCCAGAAGGAGCTATTCTTTTGATATATGTAGCAGGCCCATTAGTTTGTGGTCTGGTTCATAGAATCGTGGGATGGTACAGCAGAATAGAATGCCATTTGGCCAATTGTATACCTGCCAGCTCTTTGGAAGAGCTATCCAATTAGTCCTACTCCCCTGATCTTTCCTCAAAACCCTGCAAATCTTTCCCCCTCAAACACCTATCCAATTCACTTTTTTAAAGTTATTATTGAATCTGCTTCCACCACCTTTTCAGAAAGTGCATTCCAGAACATCATAACTTGCTGTAATTTTCTTTTCATCGCTTCTGGTTGTTTTATAATTACCCTAAATCTGTGTCCCCTGGTTACTGACACTTCTGCCACTGGAACAGTTTTCCCTTGACTCTATCGAAGTGATTCATGATTTTTGAACACCTTTATTAAATCTTCCCTTGACCTTTTCTGCTGTAAGGAGAACCACCCCAGTTTCTAAAGTTTCTCCATGCAACTGAAATTGTGGACCCCAGGTACCATTTTACTAAATCTTTTCTGCACCCTCTCAATAGCTTTGACATTCTTCCTAAAGTGTGCTGCTCAGAATTGGCAACAATACTCCAGCTTGGGGCTAACCAGTGATTTATATAGGGTTAGCATAATTTCCTTGCGTTTGTACTCTATGCCTCTGTTTTTAAAGCCAAGGATCCCCTATTGCCTTTTTAAAACCTTTTTTGTTTGGGATAGAAATGCAATACTGTACCAATGTGACCCCAGGCTTGCTGTAGTCATATGACCTCTAACTGGGGGCAGCCATTACATTCAGTTTCATTAAAGACAGAGTCCACACCAGACTGGTGTGCTGTGAATTCGTAACATGGTGTCAGAAGTGGAGCTAAGACTGAGTGGTGAAGAAGCACAGCTAAGGAACACAGGCCACAGGAATGCTAAAAGCTGCTAAAAACCACAGGAAGCCATAGAAAAGGAACAAACAATCAGCTGAAAGCACAGGGTCAGACAATGGCTGCAAATTTTCCTCTGCCTGCACTGGTAGAAATAAAAAGCGATATGAAGCAAAACTGGCAGTTTTTTCACTTGCAATGGCAAAATTATGAATTAGCAACAGATTTAATTAACAAACCAGAGTGGCTGCGAGTAGCTACACTTTGTCATTGTTGGGGAGAGACTGTTACAAAGTGTATTCCACCCTAAATCTCTCTGAAGAACAAAACAAAACGCACAGCAGAAATTTTAAAAGCCTTGAAGGCTCGTTTGAACCCCAAGTGAACGTAACTTATGAACCATATGTATTCAATATTAGGGTCCAAGGTGAAAAAGAATCCATTCATCAATATGTGACCACATTAACACAGCTCGCAGAATCCTGTGAATTTGTGCAACTAATAGATGATCTAATTAAAGACAGGATTTTATTAGGCATAAGATATTCCGCAGTGAGAGCACGTCTACTGAGAGAAGACCAACTTACTCTCGGGAAAGCGATTGACATATGCAGAAGTGCTGAAGTTGTAAATCAGCAGCTAGAGCATATTCATGGCAGAACAGATCAGGCCTTGCATTATACTGATAGACATTCCAGGCCGAAGGGCAGAAAAATCATGGACAAAGGGCAGGATGTAAATACCGTGGAGGACATCATGCACAGGAAAAGAAGGCATGTTCAGTGTGGGGAGAGCAGTGTTCTCACTGCAAGATGCTGAATCATTTTGCACACAAGTGTTTGGCTAGAAGGAAGCACAACAAGCAGGTACAGATGGCCACTGGAGAGGTGTCAGCTGAAGATTCTGACGAATCACTATACAACATACAACAGGTTGGTTCAGTCAGGTCGTTAGGTGATAAATGGTTTGTGACTGTTAGAATGATGACTGCAGAAGGAGAATATCAAGTCAACATAAAGTGCCAGATAGATACCGGTATGTCATGCAACATCATGACCTTCACAGATCTGTGCAAAGTGGCTCAACATGGTGATCCAAAAATGAAGCCCTCAAAAGTAAGGTTGAGGCTATATGATGGCACCATACTAGCGCCGAAAGGACAAATTACTCTGAGAGCCCAATGCAATGACAAGAACGAAGATCTGGAGTTCCAGATCATAGACAGCAAGCAAAAGTGACTCATCTCAGCCGGAGCAAGTCTAAAACTTGGACTGGTAACCGTCAACTTGCAAAAAGAGATTTGCAAACTGTCACAGTACACTAAACCATTGACTGTGGAACAGATCCTAGATGAGTACAACAATATATTTACAGGTTTAGGATGTCTTTCTGGAGAATATCATCTTGAAGTAGATGAGAGGGTAAGACCAAGTCAGCATCTGCCAAGGAAAGTTCCAGCTGCCCTCAAGGCCAGCCAGAAAGGCAAGATAGAAGAGCTGGAAAAGAAGGGAGTAATCAAGAAAGTGATAACCCCTAAAGAATCGATTAGCAGCATGGTTGCAGTGAAGCAACCTGGAAAGCTATGAGTATGCATCGACACAAAGGATCTAAATAAAGCGCTGAAGAGATCACACTACCTCATACCAACCATCTAAGGAATTTGCCACAACTTACAAAGGCAAAATCTTCACTACCCTAGATGTGAAGGATGGTTACTGGCAAGTGAAGCTGGATGAAAGCAGCAGCTTTCTAACCACATCTTGGACGCTGTTCGGGAGATACAGATGGTTGCGCATGCCATTTGGCATTTCCATGGCTCCAGAGGAGTATCAACGCTGGCAGAATGAGATAGTAAGTGATCTTCTCGGAGTGGAAGCTATAGTGGATGAGCTGCTAGTTCATGGATGTGGAGACACAAAGGAAGAAGCCATTGCTGACCACAATCAAAATCTGGTGCAACTGCTAGACAGAGTTCGCCATATGAACTTGAAGCTGAACAAGAAAAAATTGCAATTAAAGATGCCCGAAGCCAAGTACAAAGGTCATGTACTGACAGCAAAAGGACTTCGCCCAGATCTCGAAAAGGTGAGAGCAGTAGCAGCGATGCGGCGACCAACAGATGTAAAAGCAATGCAACAATTTGTTGGATTCATCAACTATTTCGCAAAATTCATGCACAATTTGTCGTCGGAGTGTGAACTATTACGTCAACTCACTATCAAGGACGTGCAGTGGTGTTGGGGCACAGAACAAGAAGCAGTGTTCACGAAAATCAAACAACTCGTGACTGCAACGCTAGTGCTGAAATACTATGATGGAAATGCTTAAATCACCTGCAGTGTGATGCCAGCGAGACAGGGCTCGGAACAACCTAACTGCAGCAAGAACAACCGGTTACATTTGCAACCAGGGCGTTAATGCAAACGGAACGATGCTACGCTCAGATCGAGTAAGAATGCCTGGTCAATGTCTTTGCTTGTGAACGTTTTCATCAGTACCAACTTGGAAGAGACAAAGTGACAGTTGAGACCAAACACAAGCCACTTCAAAGCATTTTCCTCAAGCCACTATTATCTACTCCAAAGCGTCTACAAAGGATGTTACTCCTGTTACAAAGGTGTCATCTGGACGTGCCATACAAGCAAGGGAATCCGATGTACATCGCTGATATGCTGTTGAGCAGCACTCTATATGAAGAAAGTAGAGGACGCTACGACAGAGGGTGAAATCTTCCAAATCCAATGTGAAGCTGCAGCTTGATATGCTCTGCAAGTCATTAACCCAGCAGAGACATTGAATCTGACAGACAGGCTCAAATCAAGCGAACTACCCAACAAGATCCAACTCTTGCAAGGAGTAGTGGTGAAGGGATGGCCTGACAGCATCAAGGACACTCCTGTGGTCACAAGATCGTATCGGGCTTACAGAGATGAATTGAGAGCCCAAGATGCCATCTTGTACAAAGGAAATAGAGTCATTATCCCTAAAGAGTTGAGAGGAGAGATGCTGAAGAGCATCCATGCAAGCCACCAAAGAATTGACTTGAGTCTGAGGAAGGCAAGAGAAGTGCTTTACTGCCAAATGTGAGCGATGATATCAAGGACCACATCAGCCAGTGCAGTACATGTAATGAGTACCAAGCTAAGCAAGTTAAAGAGCCGCTGATGACACATGACATACCAGACAGACCATGGATGAAGCTGGGAGTAGACCTCTTCACTCTCACAGGAACTGATTATCAAGTCACCGTAGACTATTATTCTGACTACTGGGAAATAGACCAGCAGACTTCAAAGACTACCGGTGAGATTTTAGAATGGTTGAAATTACATTTCAGTCGTTACAGCATTCCAGACATTGTAATGAGCGACAATGACTCCCAGTTCATGCTTCAGTCACTTCATAAAGGAAGCGGAAATCCAACACCATACTTCATCTCCGCACTATCCCCAGTCCATTGGAAAGGCTGCGGCAGCAGTGAAAATCGCCAAAGGAATCATAAAGAAGTCAAGCAAATCCAGCTCAGATGTATACAAGGCAATCGTCGAGTGGGAACACACACCTACTAAAGGCATGGAAAATAGTCCAGTGCAAAGACTAATGTCACGTCGCCACCCAAACCACTCTTCCAATAACAAAAATGCTATTGAAGCCAGAAGTAGTAAAGACGTGAACTCACCATCTGATTAACTTGTCACCATAGACTACTATTCTGACTGCTGGGTCGCAGCCCAGCTGCCCTCAACGACTGCCAGTGAGATTGTAGAATGCCTGAAAGCACACTTCAGTCGTTACGACATTCCAGATATTGTGATGAACGACAATGGCCCTCAGTTCATGAGTGAAGAATTCAGCCACCTCATAAAGGATTGGGAAATTCAACACCATACATCATTTCCACATTATCCCCATTCTAATGGAAAGACTGAGGCGGCAGTGAAAATCACCAAAGGAATCATAAAGAAATTGAGCAAATCTGGCACAGGCAATCCTTGAATGGAGAAACACAACTATTGAAGGCATGGAAAGTAGTCTGGTACAAAGACTAATGTCAAGCCGCACCCAAACTACTCTTCCAATAGCAAAAAAGCTATTGAAGCCAGAAGTAGTAAAGACGCGAGTCACAAAATCAAGTTCAAATGGCAGAAAGTCAAATTTCACTTTGAGAAAACTGCCAAACCATTGCCAGAATTGAGCATTGGAGAGCCAGTCAGGGTACAAACTTTCAACGCTCTCAACAAGAGTCAGCCCAAGTGGCAACTTGGGACCAGCATAGAGCAGTTGTCACCTCGATCGTATGCGATGGAAGTGAATGACCAGATATAAAGTTGCAACTGAAGACACATATGCACAACTGGAGAAGCTGTTCCATCAAAGCAGGTGGCCAATCAGGAAGATGAGAACTCACCAACTGCACAGACCACAGAACAACCATCAGCCCCAGAGGCCCACAGCACTCCAACAACGGAAATGGAATAACAGTTACTGCGACAACAAGTGACAAGCAAACGACACTCGCCGGAGAAGGAAAATCAACCAGATGAACATCCAACGACAACGTCCACGCTCACCATTAAGAGACCGGCATGATTTAATAACTATGTGTGCAATGCATGTACAGAGACTGACAAGAATGATGAACTACTAATGCATGAGAACAGTTGTGTGCATAGTGTGTAACTTGGGCAACTCACAGTGTAAATGATGATGCATGCAAATTTTTGTTGTTTTTATTGTATGAAAAGGGGGATGTTTGGGATAGAAAGGCAATATTGTACCAATGTGCCTGCTGACTGGGCACTCTGACTGGGGCGGCCATTACAGTTAGTTTCATTAAAGACAGAGTTCACATCAGACTGGTGTCCTGTGAGCTCGTAACACTTCTCAACTTGTCCTGTCACTCAACGACTTGTGTACATACACCAATCTCAGTTCTTGCGCCCCCTTTTAAATTGTATCATTTAGTTTATGTTGCCTCTCCTCATTAGATTCTTTCTACCATCTCTGCATTAAATTTCATCTGCCATGTGTCTGTCCATTTCATCAGTCTGTCTGTGTTCTGAAGGCTGTTACTCTCCTCCTCACTGTTTATTACATTTCTGAGTTTTGTGTCATCTGTAAACTTTTAAATTAAGCCCGGTATACCCGAGTCCATGTCACTAATATAAAGCAGTGGTCCTAATATCAACCTCTGGGGAAAATCAGTCTTAAAAAGCAACAGTTCACTAGTACATTCTGCTTTCTTTCTCTTAGCTAGTTGTGTATCAAACTGCCACTGTCCCTTTTAATCCCGTGGACTTAAATTTTTCCGTTATGTGGCTTTTTCTCAAATGTCTTTTAGAAGTCTGTATACACATCAACTGCAGTACCCTGATCAATGGTTCCTGTTAATTCATCAAAGAACTCAATCAGGTTAGTTAAATATGATTTGCAACCTGACCAAGCAGTGTGGGAGGAACAAGAACTGGAAGAGCAGGAAGACAGTGATGAAGAGGAAACACTGTCACTTGCTCTCATATTCGCAACCACCAGCTCAGATACTGACACTGCACATACTTTAAAGGATAGCTTAGAGGTGAGATCGGCACATGGAGAGACACCAGGCACGCATTGTCTGCAGTGAGCACAGGGGACAAGGATAGTGCAGGTGCCAGCTGACCAGAGGGTGATGTTGCTTACATGTTCTGCTGCACAGGACTCAGGTGAGGACTTTAATGGGGCAGCCTATTGATAGGATGGCACAGTGAAATGCTTGGTACATTGGCGGGCCTGCCTGAAAGCCTATGGTCAATGACCAAGAGCATCGAGGTGTCCAGCACCAATCTGGCACAGAGCGCAGAACTTGGAGCCCATCCTTTTCAGTGCAGAAGCGGTGGCCAACATCATCAGGACCCTTGTGGACCGAACCATTAAGCAGCATCTGATGGCTGATGTCTCAGCTTCCATTGCAGCCCGCGCAGAAGCCAACCAATGTCTGGATTCTGCAATGGAAGCTTCAACTGAAGTCATGCAAGTTTAGCCTGCTGCCATCATGGCAGTGGATACCAGTGTTCAAAGAGGGTTGCAGGGTATCACAGATGTCCAGCAATCTGTTCTCCCACACATTGCTGAGACGCTATCCGGAGGGACTGGCAGTGCCTCTGTGGACACTGATAGAATCTTAGAAATTTACAGCACGAAAGGAGGCCATTCAGCCCATCATATCCATGCCGCCTGACAAGGAGCCATCCAGTCTAATTCCACTTTCCAGTTCTTGGTCCATAGTCTTGGGGATTATGATACTTCAAGTGCAAATCCAAGTACTTTTTAAATGTTATGAGAGTTTCTTCCTCCACTACCCTTTCAGGCAGTGAGTTCCAGATCCCCAACACCTCTGGGTGAAAAAATGACCCCTCAAATCCCCTCTAAATCTCCTACCTCTTAGCAGAAATCTGTGCCCTCTGGTTATGGACCCCTCAACCAAGGGGAATAGGACCTTCCTATCCAATCTATCTAGACCCCTCATAATTTTATACACTTCAATTAGTTCTCCCCTCAGCCTCCTCTGTTCCAAACAAAACAACTCTAGCCTAGCCAATCTTTCTCAAAACTAAAATTCTCCAGTCCAGGAAACATCTTCATAAATCTCTACTGTACCCTCTTTAGTGCAATCACACCTTGCCTATAGTGCAGTAACCAGAACTGCACGCTATACTCCAGCTGTGTTTTTTTTTCATGTTCTAAACAATTTCAGCATAATCTTCCAGTTCGTACGTTCTATGCCTCAGCCAATAAAGGCAAATATCCTGTATGTCTTCATGACCACCTTATCTACCTGTCCGGCCACCTTTAGGGATCTGTGGGTCATGCACTCCAAGGTCCCTCTGTTTCTCTACACTTCTCAGAATCCTACCATTTATTGTGTATTCCTTTGCCTTGCTAGCCTTCCCCAAATGCATTACCTTACACTTCTCCAGATTGAACTCCATGTTCATTAACGGAGGGAAAGTATGGTGTGGGACTGTTGGTGAATGGGGAATTCAGGTTGCATTCATTGGTATTGCAGTCAGATGAGTCAATCATGAATAACTCGGCCAGATAGGGGCTGTGTTGGTTGCTTCTTCCCTTCTTCCTCGTGCTCTTCTTCCTTGTCCTCCTCCATCTCCTGAGTTGCTTGCCATTTAGCTGGTGGAAAGGGTTGCACCCTCATGATGGTGAGATTGTGCAGCATACAGTAGACCATGATGAATTTTGACATCTGTTCTGCCAAGTACTGTAGGACTCCTCCAGACCAGTCCAGGCAGAAACATTGTTTCAGCACCTCAATGGTCTGCTTTATCTCATTTCTTGTGGTAACATGGCTTTTATTATGTGCATGCTGCTCACATGTGTGTGGATTGCTCACTGGAGTCATGAGCCATGTTGTCAAAGGATAGCCCTTTTACCCAGTAACCACCCTTTGGTTTGGCATGGTGGCTCAAATTCAGAATGAAAGCATCATGGTTGTTGTCAGAATACCAATTATTGGCCTGCACAATGGTCTGCATATGGTCACACACCAGCAGGATGTTGAGAAAGTGGAATCCCTTTTGGACGAGATACATCTCAGCGTTGATATGCAGCTCCCGCAAAGTGAGGTGTGTGGTACTCTGCACCATGAAGAAGCTTGCAATTCTCATGAAACTGCATGCTCACTTTGCTTGTTTCTCTTTGGTAGCACCGGAATGAAATGTATTCAACTGTCTTGGATTACAGAGACTCAATGACATCCCTTGAGCAACAGTGCACGGTAAATTGGGAAATATTGCAAATGTCACTTGTCCTAGCTGGAAGGAGCCAGATGCATTAAAGATCATGGCCATGGTCACCTATAGAGACATTGGCAAAGTCATCCTCGCCCTGCTCTGGGGTTACAGTTATGGTTGAAGCAGGTGGCAGATTTTTGTGATGTCCTCCTGAAGTGCAGGAGAATTGCTTCTGGATCTGGCCTCCTGCTGAGAACCCATCTCCCCATCCTCTTTCTCCCTCTTCTAGTAGATTGCCCTGACCCATATGCCCTCTCAGTCATGCTGTATTCCAAGGGAAATGCCTACTGGTGTATATATGGGAGCAACTGGTCTGCACAGAAGCCTTGAAGTTAGGATCAACTGCTTTGTCACTTGCCACACCACTCCCTTTATACTTTAAACAACTCTAGAAAGCAGAAAGTACTTGTCCAATCATGGCAACCCCGTTTAGAAATCAATCAGCAACTAACCTAAAGGTAGTGGATAATCCTTTTAAATAGCGCTGGGGGGTGGGGGGGGGGGTGTAGGGATGGGGGTCCTTCTTGCTACTGAACATGTGTTCAGCAGTGCAAGGCTAAGAGAGGGCGTTCACTGGAGTGTTGAGCTCCAAAATGGCAGCAACGTTGTCAAATCAGTGTTACAGACTAATTGACGTCATGATCCATCTGCTCTGCATACCTACAATCTAACAGCCCCTGCGCTAGTGCCCTCACCAAATGGCATCCAGTGTAACTTGCGCCAGAAGTGTGCGAATATGTTGTAGATGCTATTTTGGATCCCAAAAAAATGGGTACCACACATCTGAATGTTGCGCCGATTGACTTTGGTGTTTTGTGATTAGATCCTGGACTATACCTCTTTCAAATTCTCTGTCTCTGGTGTCTGTCTGTCTGTCTGTCTGTCAGTCACACAGTTATAAGAAAATGTACACATTCTAATTACTAAGTATGATGAAACACAAGTTGTATTTGGACATTAGACTCATTTATTTTTTATATATATATAAAGACACATTAAATGAAGAAAGACAGTAGCCCTGAATTTTGGGGTTTCTCTTGATCTCCTGCTGTAACTTCATTGGGAAACTGGGGGTACCTGGAAAAATTGTGCAATTGGAAGAAAATAGCTGTTTATATCAGTTCGCTGGGGATTCCATTGGTCCGCCACTGAAGTTGTAGAATGGAAAAATCCTAGCTCTGGAATACCTAGGTTACTGTGTCTCTCTCTTTTTCTCTGATTGTCTGTCAAAAATTGAAATATTTACATTTTCTATCCATTATCTAATGTAACAGGTGATAATCAGATAATTAGAGGCTGTTTGCTTCAAAATTTAACTTAAAAGAGAAACCAACTCTCCATCTATCTATCTAGATCAATCTACCCTTTTATATTTAACCATTTTTTGCATCAGTACTTTTTTGAAGGTAAAATCCCCAAAAATACACCCAGTATTCTAAATGTAGCCTTGTAAGTGGCACTTACAAGGTTATAATGATCTGCCTCTACCTATTCTCAAAGTGAATCCCCATGCAGTACTTTGCTAGCAATTTATTAATTAAATATTTTCAGCAAATAGTCAATAATTACCAAAAAACCTTTACTAAGACAGCCATTATGTGCATATTCCATTATGCATCACTTTACATTTATCCACAATAACATTTTTCTATTCATTTGCTCTATTACTCAATGTTGTCCTGGCCCCTTTAAATACATCATCAATCATTTTTTGACTAGCCATGTAGCTTGGTGTCACCATCAAATGTCGTAATACTGTTGGAAGTCCCCTTTTCCATGTTTATGAAATGTTTGATCAGCAGGATAACCAAAATATACCAGTTTGAAAATATTCCATTATCTAACAGCTGTAGATTGAAAAGTTACGAAACACATGTTGCAGACCAGAAGAAATTAAGACAGTTACAGAGTAATTCTCTGGCTCTACACTGTTGATGAATGCACTACCCATGATCTTGTGACCACAATTCAGCCCGAATGAAATAACAGTCCCCTCTGCTGACGACTATTTGAAATGAGTTTGAGTAGTCTTCTTCCAATGTCTCGTGAATATGAAGCTATAACAAAAAAAAAAATCACTCTGATACTAAATTGGCAATGTTATTTAGAATGGCTAGTTATAGAAACTGGGGGAAAATGCACATTGTTTCAGCAGGGGTGTTCTTTGAGCTTGTAATTAAAGATCTTTTTGGGGGTAGAACCGAAGAATCTAATGTGCTGCTTCTAACCTGGCAATAGTTGTTGCTGATACTGGGTCCCAAAATAAACTGTTATACTACCCAACACTAACAGACTTCAGCTTACTAACCACGACATCCTCTTTTTTCACCAGTTTTTCTGTAGCACTTTCTTTTCCTGAATGCATTGGCTCTTCGCCGAGTATGGCTCCACTGTCGTTGAGTTCCTTCCTTGCTCAAGCAACACTTGTGTGTGAGCCTTTAACAGTGATTTTGTGTATGCACACACACACACCCGCAATGGGCCTTCCATAGCCTTGCCTCTTCCTATCTCTGTAATCTCCTCCAGCCAACAAACCCCAAGATCACTGCGCTACTCCAACTCTGGCCTCTTGCTCATCCCAATTTTTATTGCTCTACCATTGGCACCTGTGCCTTCAGCTGCCTAGGTGCTAAGCTCTGGAATTTTCTCCCTAAACATCTCCGCCTCTCTACTTCTCCCTCTTCCATTAAGATGCTCTTTAAAACTTACCTCTTTGACCAAGCCTTTGGTCACATGTCCTAATACCTTCTTATGTGGCTAAATTTTGTTTGATAACACTCTTATGAAACAGCTTGTGATGTTTTTCTATTTTAAGGGAGCTATGTAAAGGCAAGTTGTTATTATTGGTTTACTGAATAGTAATCAGGTGCAGGAACCTGATTGATTTTCCATTTATAGCCCAAGTGAGCTAAGTCCAATTGTAATCTTATGATTGTCACCCTGAATGTGATGAACTAGCAGCACAAACTAAGGATTGAAATTTGCTCTGTATCCCTGAGGCACTCAACAAGTCATCAAAAGAGCCCTACATAAAAATATAGCTTAAAAATACAGAAATTAGTAGGGTAGTGTCAATATAGTTCCTATTGAGCATGGCCAGTCAGCACAAAACTGCACCCCCCTAGTTTAATATTATATCTAGGGCCCTACCAAATTCACCCCATGAAAAATGTGTCACAGATAGTAAAATCTCAAGTCTTCTATGAAATCGTCCATTTTGTGAACTTCATGCATTTCAGTGATTGGCACAAGGCTCAACTCGCTGATTGGTAGATGAGTGAGGGCTTCCACTGCAGTTTTGAGAGAAGCAGTCTCAAATATTAGCAGACAAGTGAGAATGCCACAACGATCAAATCAAAAATAGCCACAACCATAACCAGTGCACATCGAGTGAAAGAATTTGGAAGTCAAACTCTGCATGCTGATGGTGGAATACTGTTTATAGAAGCTGCAATGTTTCGTTGGATCACACACAGTGGGCAATGGTTCAGCACCACTTAGAGTCTGAAAGCCATCACAACAGAAAGAGAACATCCGACACCGCACTGTTGGAAAACGAACACGCAAAAAAACAAGCAACAATTCCATCTCTTTTTAAGAAGTCAACAGAGAGCTCAGAAAATCATCAGTTGGTTACAATGGAACTTGTGGATGCTTTTGCAAGCGCCAACAAATCATTGAAAAAACTTGATCACCCAAAGCTGTCGGTATTCATTCAACATAATGTGCAAAATGGTGGTTGCTTGCTAAGTGCAAATAAGCTGCGACAGGACTATCTACCGAAGGTTTTTGCTACACATTGTGATGAGATGAAGTCTCAGATTAAAGCATGTAAGTCTTTTGCCATCATTTGTGATGAGTCCACCGATGAGCAAGACAACTATGTGCTGCTCGTTTTGTTTGATTTTATGTCTGGTAAGGCTGAAGATGTCGGGCTGGATTTTGTTGATGTCCCGCGTCGGGATCCATGGCGAGGGGTGGGGGGGGTGGGGAGGTGCCAGAAGATTGTCCAGGCAGCAGCCCACCACGGAGCTGGCGAGGCTCCATCGTAGCCTGCCCTGCCACTGGGTGACGGGATCTGACTTTGAATATGTAAATTAAGAAAATGAATACATTTAAATAAAATTGCCAGCGATCTTACCTGCAGATTTCTGAGCAACGACCAGCACTACATGCTTTCACTTTCCTGTCCAGGGAAAGCTGGCGCCACCAAGGCGGGGAAAGGGGGTACTTAGGATTTTCAGTATAGTGGGGCTATGGCATGGGGTCAAATGTGCATTAATGGTATAGGATAGGGGGCGAAGTGGTGACCTCTGAACTTTGAACAGTTTGTGGGGGAAAGGTCAAGTCTTGCATGTAAGTTTTTTTTGGGGGGGAGAGTGCAACTATTATCTGTAAGTATTATTGGGGGGAGAAGGGGGGATACTTTTTATTGCGGTGTACTGCGGGGGATGGGGTACGGTTTTAAATATTTAAATTTAGCAGCAGGTCTGGCTGCCCTTTAAAAATGGTGCCAGAGTCTGCGCACAGGCAGCTGACACTGTTGCCGGCATTGCAGAGCCTGCTCCCACCACGTGATTGGGGTGGGGGAGGGGCGGGGGCTCATGAGACGCCGAGTGGTAGATCGCAGAGAACGGCTCACACCTGTGGGCCGCCTTTTATTTGCTCGTTGCCCGTACAGTTAGAAAAGTTGTTAACTACACCACAGTTTCCCAAGAGATAATCAAAACCATTTCAAAATACAGTGCAGAATTCAATAAAGTTTCTGCTTTCATTAGTGACAATGCAACTTACATGACAAAATCGTTCCAGTCTGTGCTCCAAGGTGTAATGCCTAATGCTGTCCATATTGCATGTAATGCATATATAATTTCTCAACAGTGAGCTGTGGAAAAGCGAGTTTGGTAAAGTCGACAAAGTGGTCTGCTGTAATAAAAGCAAAATACCACGGATGCTGAAATCTGAAATAAAAACAGAAAGTGCTGGAAATACTCAGCAGGTCTGGCAGCATCTGTGGAGAGTGAAACAGAGTGGTTGCCTAAATTAAAATGATCTTCAAACACTGCCCGAACCGCAAGCTTTGATACAGGCAACACATTGCAAATGCGGCTGAAATGGCTGAAATTGGGGAACAAAATATCGCCCTTCCTCCAGAGCTAATAATTACACGTCGGAATTCTTGATTTCAGGCAGTACAGTATGATGCAGCTCATCTGAAATACTACTCAGACTTTGGCTGGAATTTTTCCTTCGGCGAATGGGAGCCGTCCACTGGCTGAAAAGTCCGTGATGAACCCACATCCGCCTCCGCCTGGACTGGGGAACCGATCCACATTTTGAGGTTCCCAGGCCTCTAATTGGCCTGAGGTGGACCTTCCACCTCATTGAGGGAGGAAGTCCTGCCTAATGGAGCTGCTGGCCAATCAGCGGGCTGGCAGCTCTTAGTCCCAGCAGCGCCACCGGGAACGCCACCCTGCATAAAGTGGCGGCGGAGGTGGGAGTGGATTGGGAAGGGCCCCCTGAGCCTCCCGCTCCATTTTATGTCCCCACCCCCACCATCTTCCTGCTCTTTGGGGGGGGGGGGTGGCATAAGATTCTGACCTTTGGCTCAGAAGAGCTCACACTAACCCCGAAAACACATGCTTTAACAGACATTGTAACCTTTATAAATGATGCTCAGCTAAATGAGGAGGTTCAGTTTGTTGCTGAGAATGCTGCACCACTGATGAATTTAATCACTTGGATTGAACCTTGACAAATCACAATCCACAAAGCTGTCAGTAAAGTTGTACTGTTCTGGGCTGAAGCAAAGTCAAATGAACAACACTCTGATGACACAGAATTAAATACTCTGATGACAGAATTAAATGCCTGTGTTCAACAGGTGTTTTCTTGCATGGCAAAGAAGCTCAAACAATATTACTGCTCCAGGCAAGAGTCAAGCTTATAAAAGCATTGCAAAAGAAGCAGATTGTACTTTTCCTGTGCTGCAGTTTTAGAACTCGGTGGAATGCAGAATTCCCCACTTTGTAAGGCTAGCACGGCACTGTCTGACAATTCCAACAAACTCTGTGGATGCAGAGAGAGCTGCATCTAACCAGAGACAGGTGTTCACAGCACAGAGACAGGGAATGAAGAAAGAGACAGTTGCAGGTTGCTCCATGCTCACATTCAACCGCTGACTTCAGTGAGAAAAAATGTGACCTGTTTATAGTCAGCTTACTACAATAGTTTTTGAATATACGATAATGTCATTTGAAACCAGAAACCTCCCTAGTCCTTTATTTTGTTTTAAATAGATCATTTTCATGCTTTGTTGCAACACTGTCAAATTTACAATTTAAATATGCAAAATTGTGAAATTCACAATTCTTAACTTGCTGTGTCTGTGCAATTTGTAAAATTTAACTGTGAATTTGGTAGGGCCCTAATTATATTGCACTAAATCTGTAATCTCATCACCACCTTCTCAAGGGTAATTAGGGATGGGCAGCAAATGTTGGCCTTGCCAGCAATGCTCACATCCCATGAATGAATAAAAAAACTCAGAGGTTGTGAGGATGGGTTGGTGGAGAAAATTGAAATGCCACATTGATGCTTAACTGGGTATTTTTCTGAGATTCCGGTTAAAGGAGCTGATTGGGCAAAGTTGAGGGAGCTTTACTATAAGTGACTATGCTACATGTGATCTGGAACTTTTTGAAGCAGTCAGTGAGTGCCTTCAGAATAACTACTTATGAAAAAGTAGTTTTTTATTAATAATCTGACATTTCAAATGTATCACTGTTAGGTGATGTACAGAATTTCATAACAACCCTAATTGTCATTAATCATTAAAACTCATGATACAGCAGGGTTGAAATGACTGTCACTGATTTTATCATACAAATGCTAACTGTGCGTAAACCAAATTCCTCTCTCCACCCACAGTAATTTCAACTCTATACCGCTATTGTTTTGAAGTTATTGAACAACCGCCATAACTTATGCATTATAGGACCTTTGGTATTTTTTTGTTATTATAAAGTGCAATGTGTCTGACTGACTGAAGAATGGCCTTCTGTTTTAACTGGGAGAACTCGCTAGATTTTCCAATTGGGAAGCCTTTGCATCCCCCTAAGGCCATGTGCCCTGATCCCAGCAGGTCTGCCAGGATCAGCCTCATATTTGTTTCATCTGTGGGCCCGAGCAGTATTACTGCCAGTGCTCAATTGGTCATCTCAGGCTGGTTTGGGTGGGTGAGTAGGAAAATGATTGTTTGCCTGTGGTATGGCTGACAGTGATGATTGAAGAACCACAAGATTTTCCCTTTTGTTTTATTTACTTGGAAATCTTTCACTTCACCGAATATAGTGTAAGCAAACACTAATGTTTTAAATTGTAACCCCTCCACTCTGCTGTCTTAGTAATGTTAAATGTTAAAAAATACAATTGTGTTCCTAGAACCTAAAGTGTTACTGATCAGAATTGGGTTGGCTGATGTAACCTAGCATTTGCAAATACCTTCCTAAACAGTGGTAGCCAAATTCAATGTGTGCTGTCACTTCTGGTGGAATATTCCAGAAGTGGTGAAGAAGGTTGGGGAGTTGGTACAACAGCAACCCCCACTACATTTCCTACTCATGTTTTCCCAGAAATTGGCAAAGAACAGGCAGTAAACCATAAGAAAAATGAATCCAATCTTTTTTAGTCTCAGAAGCATTCCTGTGAACACTGAGCTTTAAGGATAAATCAGCATTTTCTACATTTTTGAGTTTTGTGCACCTGTTTTAGTAATATTTTTGTCAGTTCTGATTAAATCCTGATTTAGTTGTGAATACAGCATTAATACAACTAAGAACATAAGAAATGGGAGCACGAATAGGCAATTTGGCCTTCGAGTCTGCTCCGCTATTTAAAAAAACCATGGCGGATCTACCTCAGCTACATCTTCTCACACTATACTGCTTGATTCCCTTAGCATCCAAAACTTTATCGATCTTTTCCTTAAATATACTCAGTGATTGAGCATCTACACCTCTCTGGGGGACAGAATTCCAAAGATACACAGCCCTTTGAGTGAAGAAATTTCTTTTCTCAGTTTTAGATGGCTAACCCCTTATTTTGAGACTGGCCCCCTAATTCTGGACGCCCTTGCTAGGGGAAACATCCTCCCAGCATCTACCCTGTCAAACCCCTTAAGAATGTTATCTGTTGCAATGAGATCACCTCCCATTCGCCTAAACTCCAGGAATATAGGCCGAGTCTACGCAGTCTCTCCTCATAGGATAATTCCTTCATCCCAGGAACCAGTCTAGTGAACCTGCATTGTACCAAAACTATAGACAGAATTCCAGGTGTGGTTTCACCAAGGCCCTTTACAATTGCAGTAAGACTTCTGACCACAGAGCACCATGGGAGAGGCCTGAGATTTAAACAGGGTGGCAGCAGCAGAATCAGCAGAGAGCAGCAAACAAACATCAAGGGAGGAGGAGGTGACATCACAAGGAGGGGCGGCAGAGGTAAGCTACAGGTACATATTTAAATTAACCAACCTATAATATAAACTATATCAAACAGTTAAGTCTTAAGTTTAATTCTGGTAAGTTTAGCTACTTGTCTAATAAATAGAGGTATGGCAGGGCACCTCAGTGCCTTTGAGTTTGAGCTCTGGGTTTTGGAACTTGAGCAACAACTGACATCACTGCAGAGCATCCGCAAGGCTGAGAGCTATGTGGATAACAGGTTTCTGGAGATGGTCACCCCATTGCTTAAGAGTATACAGGCAGGAAGGGAATGGATGACAACTAGACAGGCAAGGAGGAACAGGCAGATAGTGCAGGAATCCCCCGAGTACATCATGCACTTTAACCGGTTGTCAGTGGTAAGTGTGATGGTTCCTCTGGGGAGTACAGCCAGAGCCGAGGAGGTGGTGGTGTAGTGGTATTGTCGCTGGACTAGTAATCCAGAGACCCAGGGTATTGCTCGAATCCCACCACAGCAGAAGGTGGAATTTGAATTCAATTAATAAATCTGGAATTAAAAGCTAGTCAATGATGGCCATGAAACTAATGTTGATTGTTGTAAAACAAAACCCCATCTGGTTCACTAATGTCCTTTATGGAAGGAAATCTGCTGTCCTTACCTGGCCATTCAGTTGTATCTAACTGCTACGAAGTCAATAAGGAATGAAACCGGAACGACCACCAGGCATCGACCTAGGCACCAGAAATGACAATGGCAAATCCAGCCCTGTCAACTCTGCAAAGTCCTCCTGACTAACATCTGGGGGTTTGTGCCAAAGTTGGGAGAGATGTCCCACAGACTAGTCAAGCAACAGCCTGACATAATCATACTCACTGAATCACACCTTACAGACAATGTCCCAGACACCACCATCACCATCCCCGGGTGTGTCCTGTCCCACCGCAGGACAGACCCAGCAGAGGTGGCAGCACAGTGGTATACAGTCAGGAGGGAGTTGCCCTGGGAGTCCTCAACATCAACTCTAGACCCCATGAAGTCTCATGGCATCAGATCAAACTTGAGCAAGGAAGCCTCCTGCTGATTAACACCTACCGTCCCACTCAGCTAATAATCAGTACTCCTCCATGTTGAACAGCACATGGAGGAAGCACTGAGAGTGACAAGGGCGCAGAAGGTACTCTGGGTGGGAGACTTCAATGTCCAACACCAAGAGAGTCTCAGTACCATCACTACTGACCGAGCTGGCCGAGTCCTAAAGGAGATAGCTACTAAACAGGGTCTGTGGCAGGTGGTGAGGAGACCAACAAGAGGGAAAAATATACTTGTACTCACTAATATACCTGTCGCAGATGCATCTGTCCATGACAATATTGGTAGATGTGACCACCGCACAGTCATTGTGGAGACAAAGGCCCGTCTTCACATTGAGGATACCCACCATCATGTTGTGTGGCACTACCACCATGCTAAATGGGATAGATTTCGAACAGATCTAGCAATGCAAAACTGGGCATCCATGAGGCGATGTGGGCCATCAACAGCAGCAGAATTGTACTCAACCACAATCTGTAACCTTGTGGCCTGGCATATCCCCCACTCTACCATTACCATCAAGCCGGGGGACCAACCCTGGTTCAATGAAGAGTGCAAAAGGCCATACTAAGAGTAGCACCAGGCATAGCTCAAAATGAGGTGTCAACCTGGTGAAGCTACAACACGGAACTACTTGCGTGCCAAACAGCGTAAACAGCATGCGATAGACAGAGCTAAGCAATCCCACAACCAACAGATCAGATCTAAGCTCTGCAGTCCTGCCACATCCAGTTGTGAATGGTGGTGGACAATTAAACAACGAACTGGAGGAGGTGGCTACACAAATATCCCCATCCTCAATAATGGGGGAGCCCAGCACATCAGTGCGAAAGATAAGGCTGAAGCATTGAAGTATTTGCAACAATCATCAGCCAGAAGTGCCGAGTGGATGATCCACCTCAGCCTCCTCCTGAAATCCCCAGCATCACAGATGCCAGTCTTCAGCCAATTTGATTCACTCTGCGTGATATCAAGAACGACTGAAGGCGCTGGATACTGCAAAGGCTATGGGCCCTGACAATATTCCGGCAATAGTACTGAAGACCTGTGCTCCAGAACCTGCCGCGCCCCTAGCCAAGCTGTTCCAGTACAGATACAACACTGGCATCTACCCGGCAATGTGGAAAATTGCCCAGGTATGTCCTGTACACAAAAAGCAGAACGTGTCCAACCCGACAATTACCGCCCCATCAGTCTACTCCCAATCATCAGTAAAGTGATGGAAGGTGTCAACAGTGCTATCAAGCGGCACTTGCTCAGTAATAACCTACTCACTGACGCTCAGTTTGGGTTCCGCCAGGGCCACTCAGCTCCTGACCTCATTACAGCCTAGGTTCAAATGTGGACAAAAGAGCTGAACTCAAGAGGTGAGGTGAGGTGAGAATGACTGCCCTTGACATCAGGGCAGCATTTGACCAAGTATGGCATCAAGGAGCCCTAACAAAACAGGAGCCAATAGGAATCGGGGGGAAACTCTCCGCTGGAGTCATACCTCGCACAAAGGAAGATGGCTGTGGTTGTTGGAGGTCAATCATCTCAGCTCCAGGACATCACTGCAGGAGTTCCTCAGGGTAGTGTCCTAGGCCCAACCATCAACAGCTGCTTCATCAATTGACCTTCCTTCAATCATAAGGTCAGAAGTGGGGATGTTCGCTGATGATTGCACAATGTTCAGTACCATTCACGACTCCTCAGATACTGAAGCAGTCTGTGTAGAAATGCAGCAAGACCTGGATCATATCCAGGATTGGGCTGATAAGTGGCAAGTAACATTCGCGCCACACAAGTGCCAGGCAATGACCATCTCCAACAAGAGAGAATCTAAAATAAAAACAAGAAATGCTGAGCAGGTCTGGCTGCATCTGTGGAGAGAGAAGCAGAGTTAACATTTCAGGTCAGTGACCCTTCCTCAGAATTAGCAGATATTAGAAATGTATAAGATTTTAAGCAAGTAAAGCAGGGGTGGGGAAAGAGATAACAAAGGAGAAGGTGTAGATTTTATTTTTTTTATTATTTTAGAGATACAGCACCGAAACAGGCCCTTCGGCCCACCGAGTCTGTGCTGACCAACAACCACCCATTTATACTAATCCTACATTAATCCCATATTCCCTACCACATCCACTCCATTCTCCTACCTACACTAGGGGCAATTTACAATGGCCAATTTACCTATCAACCTGCAAGTCTTTGGTTGTGGGATGAAACCAGAGCACCCGGCAGAAACCCACACAGTCGCAGGGAGAACTTGCAAACTCCGCACAGGCGGTACCCAGAACTGAACCCGGGTTACTGGAGCTATGAGGCTGCAGTGCTAGCCACTGTGCCTCCCGATAGGGTAAGGTCACAGAGAATAACCAACCAGAAGGTCATGGAGCAAAGGCAAACAATATGTTAATGATGTGTTGAAAGAGAAAGCATGTGTACAGATAGGGTGTTAACAGACTGGAAACTGAACAACCACAAGGACAAACATGAAAAAAACTGTGGGTAGGCAAACTGAACAAACTAAGATAAAATAAAATAAACACACAAAAAAAATAAAAAATAACTAAAAATAAAAGTAAAATGGGGGGCTCGTCATGCTCTGAAATTATTGAACTGAAATTATAATAATTTCAGAGCATGACGGGCCCCCCATTTTACTTTTAGTTTTAGTTATTTTTTCTTTTTTATATATTTTTCTGTGTTTATTTTATTTTATTTTATTCAAAAGTACTTTTGAAGTGGAGGCACTTTTCCAATGTAGGAAATACAGCAGCCAATCTCCACATGGCAAGGTCACACATCAGAACCAGGCTGTGATTTTGGTTAAGGGAATATTATTGGCCAGGACACTAGGGATAACTCCCCTGCTCTTCTTCACATAGTGCCATGAGATCATATATGTCGACCAGAGAGGGCAGACAGGGCCTTGATTTTACCTCTCATCCAAAAAATGGCACCTTTGACAGTGCAGCACTTCCTCAGTACTGCATTGTAACGTCAGCTTAGATTATGGACTCAAGTATCTGGCCTGAGACTACAACCTGCTGACTCAGAGGCAAGAGTGCGACCACTAAGCTTCGTCTGAGGGAAGAAATTTTAAGAATTATATAGAAAGTACAGCACAGTAACAGACCATTTGGCACAATTGGCTCATGCTGTAATTTATGCTTTACCCGAGTCTCCTTCCACCCCTCTTCTAAGGAAGGTGTTAAAGCCAGGTGAGGAGGGGGGGTCACAGGCTCCCCTCTTGCCCTTCATCTTACTTGACCGCAACAGAGTTTATTCCTTTTTAAATAGTGGTGGCGCTGACCACCTCAGTGAGTGTTTTACCTTTTACTTTTAAGGTGATCGAGAAAGAACCAATCAGACAGGTTTTCCTGAGTTTAAGCAAGAAAGAGGTGAGTTTATTATACTTAACAATCTAAACCCTATCTAAAACTAATAATAAAAATACTCTACACATTCACACACACATTCGCACAAGAATCACACACACAAATAGATAACAGACTGAAAGTAGATTTTGTGGTTGGATTAGAGTCCAGAATAAATGGAAATTAAATACAGTCTGTGAGGTTGGAGGATTAAATGGTCTTCCAGCTGAAGTTGTATTCTTGAAAACTTTGGCTGGCCAAAGTGCACTTTGTGGCTGACCCGCTTGGCTCAGGGCTTTCTTGGAGACAGACTTGCAGGTGGCTCTCTTCCCCTGGTCTCTGTCTGTAGAAATCTGTAGGCTTGGAGGGTCCACAATCGCAGATGGTTTTTAAACTTGTGGTGTTATCTGGAGAGAGAGAACGGGACGCACACAGCCTTTCTGCTGCTGCACAGTCTGAGTTATCAGCTTAATGCCCATTGTTCAACGAAACTCCCAGCTTTCAGAGAGTTGGACAGTCACATGACTACCTCAGTGTATTTTTCTGGAACCTTCTATTGAGATTCAAGGTTCAGAATTGGCTCCCCAGGCCCCAGGATGCCAAGATTTATATTTGGAGAGGTTTGCTCTTTCAAAGTTGTCAAGTTGTTTCAGATGCAAATTGCAGTGGCCATCTTGGCTGCCAATTATTTTTAAAGTTAATTTCAGGATTTTTTCCATTGAAAGTTTAATGTGAGTTTCTAACCAATGAACTAAAATTCCTTATTTGGCATATCGTTTTTCTTGACAAAAGATATACTTGCCATTGAGGGTGTGCAACAGAGGTTCACCAATCTAATCCCTGGGATGGCTGGATTGTCTAATGAGGAGAGATTGAGGAAACTGGGCCTGCATTCTCTTGAGTTTTGAAGAATGAGAAGTGATCTCATTGAAACTTACAAAATTCTTATAGGGCTTGATAGGGTGGATGTAAGTAAGATGTTTCCCCCTGGCTGGTGAGTCTAGAACTGGGGACATAATCTCAGAATAAGGTGTAGGCCATTTAAAATGTGATGAGGAAGAATTTCTTTACTCAGAAGGTGATGAATCTTTAGAATTCTCTACCCCAGAGAGCTGTGGAAGCTCAATCATTGAGTATGTTCAATACAGAAATTGATAGATTTCTAAATACTAATGACATCAAGGGATATGGGGATAGTGCGGGAAAGTGACTTTGAGGCGGATGATCAGCTGTGATCTAATTGAATGGCAGAGCAGGCTCGATGGGCTGAATGGCCTATTCCTGCTCCGATGTTCCTATGTTCTTATAACCCTCTATTCCTTTCTCCATCATGTGTTTATCTAGCTCCCAAGCCAACTACTAAGGTATGAGGGGAGAACTGGCTAAGGTTAGTTTGGTAAATAAACTGGAAGGTAAGGCTGTAAATGAACAATGGGAAACATTTAAGATATCAATTTAAAGGGTTCGACAAAAGTACATTGTGTTCAAAAACAAAAACTCGACAAGAAAGACCCATCCGTGGCTCACTCAGGAGGTTAAGGAGAGTATTAGACTAAAAGAAGAGGCATACCATGTTGCAACGAATAGTAGCAAGTCTGAGAATTGGGAGTGTTTTAGAAACCAGCAAAGGGCCACCAAAAAGTTGCTAAAAAGGGAAAAAATGGAATGAGAGTAAACTAGCCAGCAATATTGTTACGACCAGGTGCGAAAGATGTCTAGGGGTCCCTCTCAGTCTTCACCTGCTCTTACCGTAACAGGGTTTTATTTTAAACACACTGTGTTTTTTTAGCTCCCCCTCTGATTAATCTTTGTTCACTGCTATCCCATTATAAGACAAAGAAACCAGCACAACAAAGAACAGTACAGCACAGGAACAGGCCATTCGGCCCTCCAAGCCTGCGCCGATCTTGATGCCTGCCTAAACTAAAACCTTCTGCACTTCCGGGGACCGTATCCCTCTATTCTCATCCTATTCATGTATTTGTCAAGATGCCTCTTAAACGTCGCTATCGTATCTGCTTCCATCACCTCCCCCGGCAGCAAGTTCCAGGCACTCACCACCCTCTGTGTAAAGAACTTGCCTCGCACATCCCCTCTAAACTTTGCCCCTTTCACCTTAAACCTATGTCCCATAGTAACTGACTCTTCCACCCTGGGAAAAAGCTTCTGACGATCCACTCTGTCCATGCCGCTCATAGCTTTGTAAACCTCTATCATGTCACCCCTCCACCTCTGTCGTTCAGTGAAAACAATCCGAGTTTATCCAACCTCTCCTCATAGCTAATGCCCTCCAGACCAGGCAACATCCTGGTAAACCTCTTCTGTACCCTCTCCAAAGCCTCCACGTCCTTCTGGTAGTGTGGCGACCAGAATTGCACGCAATATTCTAAGTGTGGCCTAACTAAGGTCCTGTACAGCTGCAACATGACTTGCCAATTTTTATACTCTATGCCCCGATTGATGAAGACAAGCATGCCGTATGCCTTCTTGACTACCTTATCCACCTGCGTTGCCACTTTCAGCGACCTGTGGACCTGTACGCCCAGATCTCTCTGCCGGCCAATACTCCTAAGGGTTCTGCCATTTACTGTATACTTCCCACCTACATTAGACCTTCCAAAATGCATTACCTCACATTTGTCCGGATTAAACTCCATCTGCCATTTCTCCGCCCAACAGATTTTCTTAGATTTAAGGAAGAAAAGTTGAAATTTATTAAACTTGAACTTAAACTCTAATTCAGTTGACGCCTATGGATACACGGCGCGCCCATGCTAGCATGCATATGCGATACACACATGCAAATAGAGACAGAAAAGAGCAGAAGAAAAATAAAGTGGAAAGGTCTGAGGCAATATCTGAAGAGATTTTGTTATGGTTCTTCAAGCTCACTGTAGAGTCCTTGATTGTATGTAGATCTTGCTTTTCGTTGGGGCCCAGTATTCTTCTTAAACCTTGTTTGCTGTAGGAGAGTTTTCTCTCTTGAGGTTCATGTGTCTTCAGTGGATTCAGAGGTTTGTAAGAAAGAGATAGGAGGAGACAGGAGAGATCTTCTCAGTCCGGAGCAAACAGTCTTTCTGAGTTCAAACTGTTTTTACAATTCAGAAAACCCCAGGTTGCCAAGCAGGTTAGTCATGTGACTAACTGGTCTAACCACATCTTGGATTGTATCACCTTAGCAGTCTCTGGAATGCTCCTGTTACACACAATACCTGGTGATCAAGGTCCATTATGAGTTGAATGTGTCAGGGAATGGTCCTTAGTCTTTCGAATCACAGTCTGTTAATATGCAAATGTCTTTTCCAGCCATGGCTGAACTGTTTAACAAGCCCTTTCTTCACTCCAGTCACAGTTTAAAATCAATATTCATGACTAATGTGCCTCATTCTTGGCAGGTGGGGGCCTAGCATGACAATATAAAAACATATTGTAAGAGCTTTTATAAGTACATAAAAAGGAAGAGAGTAGCGAAAGTTAATGTTGGTCCCTTAGAGGCAGAGACAGGAGAAATCATCATGGGAAATTCACAGTGGAAGACACAAGTTCCATACCAGAAATAGGCAGTAACCTAGGGGCTAAAATGAGTGAGGAAATTAAGGATATTGGTATCAGCCGAGAAAAAATATTGGAGAAACTTGAGAGATTAAAATCTGACAAGTCCCAGAATCAGGTGGCCTACAATCTAAGATTCTAAAAGAGATAGCTACAGAGGTAGTGGATGCACTAGCTATGATTTTCCAGAATTCCTTAGATTCAGGAATGGTCCCATCAGATTGGAAGTTGGCAAATGCCACGCCGCTTTTCAAGAAAGGAGGTTGAGAGAAAACAGGGAACTACGTGCCAGTTAGCCTAACATCAGTCATTGGGAAGATGCTGGAAACTATTATTAAAGAAGTTTTAACATTGCACTTGGAAAAGCACAGTATGATTAGAACAAGTCAGCATGGTTTTTCTAAAGAGAGATCCTGTCTGACAAATTTATTAGAGTTTTTTGAGGATGTAACCAGTAGGGTAGATAAAAGGGAACCAGTGGATGTAGTCTACCTGGATTTTCAAAAGGCATTCAATAAGGTGCCACATAAAAGATTAATAGGCAAGATAAAGGCTCATGGTGTTGGGGTAATATATTAGTGTGGATAGAGGATTGGTTAACAGACAGGAAGCAGAGAGTGGGCATAAATGGAACATTTTCAAGTTGGCAGGCAGTGAATAGTGGGGTGCCACAAGGATCAGTGCTGGGTCCTCAGCTTTTTACACTCTATATCAATGACTTGGATGAAGAGACAGAGAGTAATGTATCTAAGTTTGCTGATGACACAAAGCTCAGTGGAAAGGTAAGCTATGGGGAGGATGTAGGGAGGCTGTGAAGGGATATAGACAGGTTAAGTGAGTAGGCAACAAGTTGGGAAATGGAGTATAATGTAGGGAAGTGTGAAGTTGTTCTCTTTGGTGGTAAAAATAGCAAAGCAGAATTTTTTAAAAAGGTGTGAAACTGGTTAGCGCTGATGTTCAGAGAGACTTGGGGGTACTCATACAATTAAGTTAACATGCAGGTGCAGAAGGCTATTAGGAAGGCAAATGGCATGTTGGCCTTTATTGCAAGGGGATTGCAGTACAGGAATAAAGAAGTCTTAATAAAATTGAACAGGGCTTTGGAACACTGTGTTCAGTTTTGGTCTCCACATTTAAGAAAGGATATACTTGCACTGGAGGTAGTGCAGCGAAGTTTTACTAAATTGGTCCCTGGGATGACGGGCATTGTCCTATGATGAGTAACTTGGGCCTATATTCTCTGGAGTTTCGAAGAATGAGAGACCATGTAATTGAGACATACAAGATTCTGAAAGGGCTTGAAAGGGTAGAAACTGAGAGATTGTTCCCACTGGTCAGAGAATCTAGAACACAGGGACACAATCTCAGGATAAGGGGTCAATCATTCAGGAATGAGATGTGGAGAAATTACTACACTCAAAGGGTTGTGAATCTTTGGAATTCTCTACCCCAGAGGGTTGTGGATGCTCTATCATTGAATACATTTAAGGCTGGGATAGATAGATTTTTGGTCTCACAGGGAATCAAGGGATATGGGGAGCAGGTAGGAAAGTGGAATTGAAGCCTCAGATTAGCCATGATCGTATTAAATGGCGGAGCAGGCTCAATGGTCCATGTGGTCTACCTCTGCTCCTATTTCTCGTGTTCTTGTGTTCTGCCCTTTACATGCATCCACGCCAGTTGCCTCAACTGTGGCGCAGTGGTTAGCACCGCAGCCTCACAGCTCCAGCGACCCGGGTTCAGTTCTGGGTACTGCCTGTGTGGAGTTTGCAAGTTCTCCCTGTGTCTGCGTGGGTTTTCTCCGGGTGCTCTGGTTTCCTCCCACAAGCCAAAAGACTTGCAGGTTGGTAGGTAAATTGGCCATTACAAATTGTCCCTAGTATAGGTAGGTGGTAGGGAAATATAGGGACAGGTGGGGATGTGGTAGGAATATAGGATTAGTGTAGGATTAGTATAAATGGGTGGTTGATGGTCGGCACAGACTCGGTGGGCTGAAGGGCCTGTTTCAGTGCTGTATCTCTAAAACTAAAAACTAAAACTAAAACTTCTGGAATATTCCACCAGAAGTGACAGCAGACATTGAATTTGGCTACCACTGTTTAGACAGGTATTTGCAAATGCTAGGTTACATCAGCCAACCCAATTCTGATCAGTAACACTTTAGGTTCTAGAATTGTATTTTTTAACATTCAACATTACTAAGACAGCAGAGTGGAGGGGTTACAATTTAAAGCATTAGTGTTTGCTTACACTATATTCGGTGAAGTGAAAGATTTCCAAGTAAATGAAACAAAAGGGAAAATCTTGTGGTTCTTCAACTAAACTAAACTGCTGCTTGTGGTGGCGAGTTACACATTCTAACCACCCTCTAGGTAAAGATATTTTCCTGAATCCCCTAATGGACTTATTAGCAACTAACTTATATTTATGACCAACACATGTATATGTATGATCTGGGACGTAACTTTTTAAATAACCATTAGTTACAGCATACCTTCAACCATTAGTTACAAAATATTTTAGTTTCATTTGATAAAGCCGAACAAGGGATCGATATGTCTCAACTTCATGTAATTTAAGAAAGACTTTAGTAATGACAGGTGTACTGAAGTGAAAATTTATAGTTAAAATTTAGATACATTGTAAAATAAATTTGACTATTTATAAAACTTTACTTTATCGGAAAGAGATAAAATTTTTTAGTAAAATCCCCAGAGTCCCCATACCAACAGCTGCATATTGTGGACTTTTTTTCTTTAGCTTCCTGTTAAAAATAAATGATGACAACGGCAGAGCTAAGGCCAAATGATTGTGGGGATCAAGATTTAGATTTGGCTGATTTGGTACAATACAGCCGTCGTAACATCCCTCAATGCTGTGTTGCTGTTTACATCAGACTCAAAATGGCAACAAGATCACTAGCGGGTATTTAAAGTTAAGTGAGTTATTTTCAATCAAGTTGTGACATACAAAATTAGCTGATCTCAAAGTAAGAGGGGGGCATGACCTCTGACCCCATCCCATTGGCTTCGTCACTGTTGATGACCCGTAACCAAACAGTGCAACACCATGTGCCCACTCAAGAAAGCTTCATTTATGAGTAGTGCTTCTCATTGTTAAACATGTGACCACTTACTGAAAAGTGATCACTTGGGGAAACTGCTAATTGTAACTGTAGCTAGTGGGGTGCCACAGGGATCAGTGCTGGGGCCTCAACTATTTACAATCGATATGAATAACTTGGATGAAAGGACTGAGTGTATTGTAGCCAAATATGCCGACGATACAAAGTTAGGTGGGAAAGCAAGATGTGAGGAGTATACAAACAACAGGATTTTCCATTTGGCGTCAGGACCCCGACATTGTGATCAACTTAGGTCCCGACCCCACACTGTGTCAGGATTAGTCACCTGACACGATTTTTGTAGGATTGATGCTGGTAAGATCCCAGCAGCGGTGGGAAGAGGCTGGAAACTTCCAGTCAGTATGGGAAAAGGGCCTTAAGAGGCCCTTAGTGGCTCAATTGCCTATCCAGCACTTGTGGGCGGATAGCTGTTTCGCACCCTGGGAGTTAGGACTGTGTCAGCATCAGAAGTTCCGGGCCTGCCCACCTCCATTCCTGCCCACCTCCATTCCTGCCCCCATCTTATGATCAAAATCCTGCCCAAAGAATCTGCAAAGGGGTATAGAGTAGGTTAAGTGAGTGGATAAAAATTTGGCACATGGAGTATAATGTGGGGAAATGTGAGATTGTCCACTTTGGCAAGAAGAATAGAAAAGCAAAATATTATTTAAATGGAGACAGACTGCAGCATGCTGCAGTACAGAGGGACCTGGGTGTCCTCATACATGAAACACCAAAAGTTACCATATAACAAATAATTCAGAATGCAAATGGATGTTGACCTTTATTGCAGGGGGGATGGAGTATAAGAGTAGGGAAGTTTTGTTATGAATGTACAGAGCATTGGTGAGACCACACCTAGCTACTATGTACAGCTTTGGTCTCCTAATTTAAGGACGGGCATACTTGCATTGGAGACAGTTTAGAGAAGGTTCAATAGGCTGATTTCTGCGAAGAAAGGGTTATCTTATGCGGAAAGGTTGAACAGGTTGAGCCTATATTCATTGAGGTTTAGTAGAATGAGAGGTGATCTTATTGAAACATATAAGATTCTGATGAGGCTTGATACTGAGAGGATGTTTCCCCTTGTTGGGCAATCTGGAACTAAGGGGCATAGTTTCAGAATAAGGTGTCTCCCATTTAGGATGAAGATGAGGAGGAATTTCTTCTCTCAGATGGTCGTGAATCTTTGGCATTCACTACCCTGGAGAGCAGTGGAGTCTGAGTCATTGAATATATTCAAGGCTGAGATGGGAAGAACCTTGAACTATAGGGGAGTCAAGGGTTATGGGGAATAGGCAGGAAAGTGGAGTTGAGGCCAAAATCAGATCAGCCTTGATCTTATTGAATGGCACAGCAGGCTTGTGCGGCATTATGTCCTACTTCTGTTCCTATCTCTAATGCAGCATATACTACTGTTCAAAGCAGATAACTAATTTTTTGACTTTGGTCTCCAATTCTCGGCCAAATAAAATTAACAGAATAAGAGCGATGGGATGCTGCTGTAATTATTTCCTGTGAGTGTGGCTCCTCACTGTCTGGCAGATCTCAGAATCAGCTTTTTCACCTGTTCACAAATCCAGCATTAATTATCTTCTGCTAGTTTATTGCTTATTCATCTTATTTCAACCACCAGTTTGTTATGCAATGTGATGTGGACTGCGGTTTATTTCCCTATTTAGTCATAAATTCTGAGAAATTTGAAACATTTGCAGATGAATACATAAAACAATTGCTGACAAAAGAAAGGCCCTTTTAGATTGCTGACAAGTCATAAAATTTAGTCACTAATCCAAGAAGATTCTTTTTGTAGCAAACATCGGTATGTTAGATTTTCTGGCTTCATATAACAACAAAATCAAACATGGAAATTCTAGAATTAGCAGATATTTGGAGGTTTTCAAAGTTATTATAAAAAGTCAATCTTAGCAAAATATGAGCAACATGTAAATAGCTTAGATATGGCGACTGGTTAGCAAATAGAATTCATCCAGTTGTTGAACAAAAGAACATTATTAACTTGATGTAAGTAAGACATTGGTCATGAGTACAAGAAGGTTATTGTGTGGAGTATTGGTGGCAGTTTTTAACACAATAGACAAAAGGTTTTCAAGAGATTCATTTGCAGCATGCAGCCTCACTGTGGTCGTCTAGCAATTTGGTGCACAAACCTGTGTGCCTGATGTGCAGCACCCACGTTTTATGGCAAAGTAAAGTCGCAGTTAATAAAAGGTTGCATTGGTGCTTAGCTGTTGTAAAATGTTAGTTATGATAAATGGTTCCAAGTTGAAGGGATTTTGTTTATCTGCCTGGTGGAAGTCAAGTGAGTGGGCAGTTAAAATCATCCAGATTACTTAACCACCCTGGAGCTGCTGGGAGCTGACTAGTTGAAATTTTCACCTGCTCTCCTGAGCAAGTGGTAAGATCCACCACCCAAAATTCAGTGAGGTCCTTTTCAACATATACATGTTGGGTCTTGATAATGTCACTGTGACCTAACTGTAATTTTAACTTGACAGCCTGAGTGGGAGCAGTAGTAGGTTTCCCACCAAGCCAATGCAACCATAAAGTAAATTGGGCCAGAGCAATTGTCTATCCCGCACCAAGACTGAACCAGCCTGCGAGTAGGTCCCAGGAGGGAGAGGCTAAACTGAGGTGATCCTGATCTTGCCTTCAGTATTTTTGCAGAGTCAGGAGGAGAACTGCTATCCTTCCAGCTCTATCGAATTGAAACTGTAAAAGAAAACTTTCCTTTTTCCTGAGTGGACTCCAGTGCTTCGTTTAGGGTTTGCTGGTTAGGTTGCTGAATCATGGATCCATACAGTACAGCAAAATGTCATTGGGCCTCGTGTGACTGTGCTGTCTCTTTGAAAGAGTTATCCAATTAGTCCCACTCACCTGCTCTTTCCCCATAGCCCTGCAACTTATTCCTTTTCAACTATATATCCAATTCTTTTTTAAAAGTTACTATCTATTTTGCTTCCATCACCCTTTCAGGCAGTGCATCCCAGATCATTACAAAACGTGGCATAAAAATAAGAAACTGTCCTAATTTTCCCTGGTTCTTTTGCCAATTATATTAAATCTGTGCCCTCTGGTTACTTGAACCACCCCTTCCCCCGCTCCACCCCACCCCCCCCCCGCCCAAATCCCCACACCAGAGGGAAAAGTTTCACCTCATTTAATCTAGCAGAATTCTTCATGATTTTGAACATCTCTATGAAATCTTACCTTAACCTTATTTGCTCTGAAGAAAACAAACCCAGCTTCTCCAGTCTCTCCACATAACAAAAGTACCTCACCCCTGATACCATTCTAATAAATCTCTGCATTCTCTCCAAGGCCTTGGGACATCCTTCCTAAAGTGTGGTGCTCAGAAATGAGCACAATACTCCAGCTGAGACCCAACCAGTAAATTATAAATGTTCAGCACTTTTAAGCCCTGAAACAACAAGGAAGCTGAACCCATTCAATGACCAATATTTCATCGACATCCTATTACTGGCGTTAGGACTCTTATTTGCTTAACACCAGTTTCAGATGGGTGCCCTGTAGACCTAAATGTTTTCAGCTTCCAATTTGGCAGCCAGTACATGTTTGGAGGTTATTAGACCTGGGAGTTGTAAACGAAATTTGTCCCCTTGGCCTTGATTTTTTTTAAACTCAAAAAATAGATGCAAAAATGTTCAATTTCTTCCTCAAGGTAACAGGTAAAAGGTTAGGAGTAACAAGGGATATCAAGTGCAATTTTTTCACTCAAAAGATAATAAAGTTGTGGAATACAGTTTCAGTGAAGATCAGTGAAGTAGATAGATCACTGAATTGGATGCACTTTTGAAGAGAGAACATATTACTAGCTGTTTTGAGAAGGTAAGTAAGTGGGATTGATCTTTGAAAAATGATGGACGCATTTTCTGTGGCCTGATGGCCTTTTTCTGTTCCTGCAAGTTATTATGTGCCTGCTATGAGCATGTTAATTTTATGCTTGTCCTGTACTACTTCACTCCCAGTGAAGTTCAATAATTGTCATTTATGCAGACATCTATGCCAACATTTCTTTATCATCTCTGTGCTCTTTAGGTGAACAAAGACTGCATCCGATAAAGGATTGTCAAGCTTTTTCCCACACTGCTGATCTTAGGTTAGCTTGTCTGTAATTCATGATTCATATCTTAGTTCAAAATTTGGAGTTCCTGATGTTATGACCTCAGTGAGACCATTAACGTTAAAATATGAGACCAATTAAAAAAATTACACAATATGATTTCATGTTTCAGGATTTTTATTCTAACAATTAAACTAAAATAAATCCCCATTAACTACATAGTACTTTATAAGTAGCTGATAACCCAAATTACAAAGAAAGGTATTTTCTTTACTTATTAAAATACTTGAAAATCACACACCACTCTTATATGTTACACAGTCCTCCTTGATGTTGAAATCCTTGCAGTTATAAGTTCAAAACTCCTCCCAGTTGCAATGGATTGGATCTCCCAGACCTTTGTCAAAATCAATGTCCTCTTCAATCACTTCTCCAAGCACTTTCGACCTGGATGTCTGTGAATAAGGCGATTCCTGATGATCCTGTTGGACTTTTACTTCTCCACAAACTTCAACTTTCAAAACAACAGGGTCAAATCTTCACAGCCTTTCGCCGTATCAGTATTCTCTGAGAGCAAGTGTTCCCTCTCTGTCCCATGCGGATGCCACTGCTAGTCTTCTGTATAACCTGTCTGCCTTCAGAAAATCTGTTAAATTTATCTGGACTCAAACATGAGTAGCTCATTTTCCCTTTCCAATATGCAAAGTCCAGAAGTCTGGCTTCCACAGAGCCACTTGGGCATTCCATTGTTTTTAGGTGTTTACAGATGCCTGGTCCATTTGCGTCCTCAGAATCACTGACTCCTTGTTTACGATCCAAAAGTCTGGGAGGGTGAAACCTACTGTTTTTCAGGTGATACCCCTGCAGTTTCTGCTTTTCAAAAAAATCTGTGTTCTCTGTTGTCCTGGTAACTAAGATTTCTGTCTTCTCCTTAAGCAGAGTGGACGTGAGGTCATTTGACTCCTTGAACTCTATCTTAAACTTTTTTTTAAATCACAATTTTTAAAACATAAGCAAGTTACAAAGTTCAGCATTTGTAACACTAAAAATATTAACTCGAGCTTCACCATTTATTTTATTTTCTTTGAAAATGCCAAGGTGTATTGAATTTGGCAAAAATGCCTTATAGACATTAAAGGAATAGCTTTATGAATCTACACTGCTAGTGGGGAGCCTTGCTTGCCAGTCATGTAAGTTTGAAATTTAGGAACAAACTGGGGGTCAATTTGACTTTGGGTGACAGGATAAAACAGGCAATATTGATTCAACTGCCCATTATGCATCTTTTCTGATCTTCATTTCCATTGACTTGGGAAACTTTTCTGATTTCCATTCTCAGGAGATGAAGCTCCCTACCAGCACCATACTTGCCTTCTACTTGTTTGAATTTCTCCATAATATGTACAATATTGACCTCCGCATATATTTAGGGAAAGTGGGTTATACAGTCAAACTTTTGTTCATGCAATTTGAAGACCACAAATTTGCATAAAGCCATTTCAATGTGCAATTATTTCGGAGGTTAACTTAATAATTTACAAGAGGGGCAATATGGTTTGTCATATAGAATAGAACATGGGTTTTCACTTAGAATTTCCCATGCATTGAGTTCCCCATTTTGGACCAGAGCAGATAGCAATCACTGACCACATAGAGAGGGAGGAAAAATGAGTCCATCTGGCATATTTTGTTCACCAGTTGGCTCCAAATAGCCATTGGCAAAGGTCTAAAAGTAGGTTGCTTACCTTCTCTTTTAGTCTGAGAATAGTGCATAGTGAATTGGAGAAAAGCAGAGGTTGAGTAAAAACGTAGCTATAAGCAGCATTCAGCATGGAGAAGAGCATTCAATGGTTATTACCAAGACTTGCTAACTCATTAGTCATTTTCAGAAAGATATTTTTAACTACCTAATACAATGTCACTGTGGTTAAATGTAGAACAGGGACTAAGAGCTGATTTTTCTTCTTTGCAGTGTGTTATCGGCAGATGGAACCTCTCCACCGCTCTTGGGGTAGGCATTAAGACCATGGGTCCTGTGTAATTCAGTCAAGGGCCCTGATCAGATATAGTGAAAAGACACCTATGCAATCACATAATTGTCCAGTGAAATGTAGGAGCCCCAATCCAAATCATTTGTTACGGGCAGGTGGGAAATGGTGTGGCTGGTTTCCATTGGTCACCTCCCAATTGACCACAGATAGTGTTTTTGTTTAAGCCCTTGTGTTTGGTTGGCCAAATAAACAGACTGTGACAGATTTACTCATGAGCATAAAACGGAAGATTAGATACTTATTGAACAATAATCACCCAAAATGTTCGCAACATCACCTATGCACACATTCACTCTCTCATTCACACTCAAGAAAAGATAGATAGAAGGTAAAGGGTAAAATGCTTTAAGAGTTTGAGGTGCAAAAGTCTACTGTTTTCAGGAAAAACCTGTGGGATCCTCTTGGAAAGTAAGTTTTTAAAGTTGCAAGCCTATTTGCTGGCTGTCTTGTCCTTGCTGGGTTGTTGAAGTATCCTGGCAGTGAACACTTCAGACAAAGATGGTGCTGATATTTCTTATTTCAATTTTCACAGTTGGAGGAGTTGTTCAAAAGGTACTTTTTCATTTCTCTGCTGCAGTTGGTTGCCAACTCGTCTCAGCGGTGTTCAACTGTCTTATCTGGAATTGATCTCTCTCTCTCCCTCAGCCTTGTGCTGGAATTCAAGATGACTTTCCATGTTCTCTCTGTGGCTGGAGATCTCAGACTGTTGGCTTCCCTTTGTTCTTCAAAAACATTACCTTCGTGGGTAAATTCATACAGTGTTAGTTTCACCCATGTGACTTTAGGCTTTCAGTTCCTGAGGGGCTATACAATGGCTTCTGATTTCAGGCCATTTTGATAAGATGAGGGGTGTTCACACTTTATTATGGTGATTGTAGCCAGAGACATGGCATCTGCGAGTGCCTTTGTTTTAGCTCATTTTGTGGATAGCTCACATCCATGTGTGATGAACTGTTTAATTTCAATGCAGACGGTGTTAATGAGTTTCAGTTCTAGTAGACATGAGTATGCATTTCAGTGCAAAAGAAGGTATGTGTCATGTGATTTTATCCTCCATCTTGTTGAAGACAAGTGTACCAGTCTTTAAAAATTTTTTTTATAATTCTTTGGTTTATTTTTGTATTTCCATGGCAGCAATTCCCATGAACATGACAATTTGCATGGGGCTGACATAAGACCGCTTCTGCCTCTTCCTTCCATGCTGTAGCCCAATGCCATTTTCCTAGGTCAGAATTAATTAGACATGGAGGGCGACACCTTGGTGGGAGTCTTTCCACCGAGAGAAACCCCCACCACTGCAAGAGCAAGCAGTGCTGCAGAACCCAAAAATGGAGGAGGAACTCAAAGAGGCAGAAGAGCCCTGAGGAAGAAATTTAGAAGAAGTTTTTGTAGGCCTTGGACTCTCGCAGAGTGAAATTCAGCCCATGAAATTGGAGAAAGGACTCTGTGCAGCAGGTACCAATATTTCTATTAATACTCTAATCTGTTGAAATGTAGGCTTTTCCATTTGTTGTCTATTGTTGTTAGCGTAGTTCGAGCGTTATTTACAGATGTCTCAGAGTCTTGGTATGCCTTGGTATGGCTAAATAGTAACTTGTTTATTTTCTATGCATAACTATTTACACTCTCATTAAGCCTGTCCATGATGCTTCTAGTTTCTTCCAAGCCTAATACCCATGTGACTATTACATCATTATCACTACAGTGGAAAGGGGTTACTCTCATTGTCTCAAACATAAATGTTTTCAGACCCTTATACTACATCATTATTTGCAAAAGATATGCCAGTCTTTTGCACAAATCCACAATGTATATCCACAATATTCATGTATATGTATAGATATGACCTCAGCCACTTTCAGAGATTTCTCCTTTCTATGTGGCGAGAAACTGGAATGAATCCAAACCATTTTGTCAAAATTTTTTCCAGAAGTACAACTCGCATTTCACTTACAGGAAACTTTTGGTTAAATAATTCTTACTTTCACTAAATGGGCAGAGCTGTATCTTCCTCTGCTTGTTAATTTTAGCTCAAGAGTAGACATAAATGCTGGTGCAATACTGGTAGAAAGTGCTGATGGCCTTTTTGTCCGTGCAATAAGCATTACTTGGTTGCCCTCAAAATTTGTAATTCTGTGTAAAAATAGGCTCAGTAAAATTTAAAAGAAGATAAATATTGAACGCCAATTATTAGAAACATGTCTAGTGTTATGTCAGAGGGTGTGGGGTGGAGATATAAATGAAAAGTGAATATTAAACATCAGGCAGCACCAGAGATAAATCCGCTAAATAATATGTATGCTTCACCTATTTGGACCAGGTGGTGAGAAACTTAACCAATGGTCTTTAAGGGGACTGCTGAAGACCACTCCAGATGGCCTAGAACTTGTTTGGGGCAAATATCTTGTGGGACCAGGAGGACCAGGAATCAGGCCAAACTTAATTTGGGCTTTGGATCTCCCAAAACAAGCTTTGATTAGGGAACAAGCCTCTTCTTTCTATCAACTTCTGTCCATTATGAAAGGCACCAGTGGATGCCAATCCAGCATAATCACAGCTCACAAAGTTTTGGGCCAGAGGTTTTAAAAGAAGTTGCATTGTTTTAGATGAAAGTAAAAGTAAAGAATGTAACGTGTGTTGCACTAGTTCATTTAATAGCCTCAGCTCCTTAAACACAGAAAAAAATAGAGTTAGGAAGAAGAAGGATGCGTATATAAAGTTGAGGAAAAAGGGCACAGGCATAGCTCTGGAGGGATACAAGATGGCCAGGAAGGATCTGAAGAAAGGGATTAGGAGAGCTAAGAGAGGGCATGAAAAATGCTTGGCGGGTAGGATAAAAGAAAACCCCAAGGCCTTTTACGCGTATGTCAGAAATATGAGGATGACTAGGGGGACCATAGGTCCGGTCAAGGACAATAGCGGGAGACTGTGTGTTGAGCCGGAAGAGATAAGTGAGGTTTTGAATGAGTACTTCTCTTCGGTATTTACGAATGAGAAGGGGTGTATTACTGAAGAGGACGGTGTGAAACAGACTGGTAAGCTCGAGGAAGTGCTCGTTAGGAGGGAAGATGTGTTGGGGTTTTTGAATAACTTGAAGATAGACAAGTCTCCCGGGCCTGACGGGGTATATCCAAGGATGTTATGGGAAGCAAGGGATGAAATTGCAGAGCCGCTGGCAATGATCTTTTCATCTTCTCTGCTGACGGGGGTGGTACCAGGTGATTGGAGGGTGGCAAATGTTGTGCCCCTGTTCAAGAAAGGGAATAGGAACAACCCTGGGAATTACAGGCCAGTTAGTCTTACTTCGGTGGTAGGCAAGTTGATGGAAAAGGTGCTGAGGGATAGGATTTCTGAGCATCTGGAAAGACACTGCTTGATTCGGGACAGTCAGCACGGTTTTGTGAGGGGTAGGTCTTGCCTCACAAGCCTGATTGAATTCTTTGAGCAGGTGACCAAGCAAGTGGATGAGGGTAAACCAGTGGATGTGGTGTACATGGATTTTAGTAAGGCATTTGATAAGGTCCCCCATGGTAGACTTATGGAGAAAGTCAGGAGGCATGGGATAGTGGGGAATGTGGCCAGTTGGATTAAGAATTGGCTAACTGATAGAAGGCAGAGAGTGGTCTTAGATGGTAAATACTCAGCCTGGAGCCCAGTTACCAGTGGCGTGCCGCAGGGATCAGTTCTGGGTCCTCTCCTGTTTGTGATTTTTATTAACGACTTGGATGAGGAAGTCGAAGGGTGGGTCAGTAAATTTGCAGATGATACAAAGATTGGTGGAGTTGTGGATACCGAGGAGGGCTATTGTCGTCTGCAAAGGGACTTGGATAGGTTGCAGTGCTGGGCTGAAAAGTGGCAGATGGAGTTTAACCCTGAAAAGTGTGAGGTCGTCCATTTTGGAAGGACAAACATGAATGCAAAATACTGGGTTAACGGTAGGGTTCTTGGGCATGTGGAGGAGCAGAGAGACCTTGGGGTCTATGTGCATAGATCATTGAAAGTTGCAACTCAAGTGGATAGGGCTGTGAAGAAGGCATATGGGGTGTTAGCGTTCATTAGCAGAGGGATTGAATTTAAGAGCCGTGAGGTGATGATGCAGCTGTACAGGACCTTGGTAAGGCCTCATTTGGAGTACTGTGTGCAGTTCTGGTCGCCTCATTTTAGGAAGGATGTGGAAGCCTTGGAGAGGGTGCAGAGGAGATTTACCAGGATGTTGCCTGGAATGGAGAATAAGTCTTACGAGGAAAGGCTGAACATTCTAGGCCTCTTCTCATTAGAAAGGAGAAGGATGAGGGGTGACATGATAGAGGTTTATAAGATGATCAGGGGAATAGATAGGGTAGACAGTCAGAAACTTTTTCCCCGGGTGGAGCAAAGCGTTACAAGGGGTCATAAATTTAAGGTGAAGGGTGGGAGATATAAGGGGGATGTCAGGGGAAGGTTCTTTACCCAGAGAGTGGTCGAGGCATGGAATGCCTTGCCCGGGGAAGTTGTTGAGTCAGAAACTTTAGGGACTTTCAAAAGGCTTTTGGATAGGTATATGGATAAAGGAGAATGATGGGGTATAGATTAAATTGTCCTTGACAGAGGACAAAGGATCGGCACAACATTGTGGGCCGAAGGGCCTGTTCTGTGCTGTATGTTCTATGTTCTATGGGCAGAATTTTGTGCAGGAAGCAGGAATGTTGGTGGGGGAGGGCATCAAATTGCATCAGAAGCGTCCACCCGGAAATTTGGAGTCAGGATATCGGTTCTGGATTTAGTCAGTGGTGGGAAAGTAGCAGGCAGAATTGACACCCTAACATGACAGGCATGTATTTAAATTGTAGAATATTTACTTTCAATACATTAGCTTATCAGTCATCGTGATTTAATGGGAGGTAAAGCTTGGGGTTAAGTGGACAGTGAGTGGGTTCACAACTGTTGAGAACTGGAGGCACCAAGGCAAGGTTTCAGTTCTGCGATGGGGAAGCAGCCATGACCAGCACAGCATAGAGGGAGAGGGGGTTGTGATGGCCATTTTCGGACTGCAGTGCAGTGTGCTCTGCAAGGGGGGGGTCGGGGGTCTCGGGGGATCTGCAAGAGGGGGCTGGGGAATTGGAAGCTCTGCAGGGGGTGGGGGTTGGGGATTGGGGAATTGAGGGCTCTGCAAGCGTGGGGGGTGGGGGGGGCTTGTATTGGGGGAACAAACTGTTGGGTTAGATGGGTGTTTGCCTATACTACTAGATGAGAGATTGGCCATCAGCAAGGTTGGGCACTGAGGGCCACCAGGGAGTTTGCCGGGAGAAGTAACAAAACGTTACTTGCCAGGCAGGGTCACCTCTGCATCGACAGTGATCTGTAGGCCCACTGGTCACCTAGCATGAGTCTCATACACCCTCTCTTTTTGGACCCCTGTGGTGTGATGCGGCACCTCCAATGGAGGGAGAGCCAGGAGGCAGCTGTGCCTGCCATGAAGCTCCATGACGAGAGCAACAGCAGCTGGCCATGTCAAGAATGGCCCACCTGCACCAGAGAGGGTACCATACTCAGATCAGCTACCTCCAAATGTCTGAGCGGCATTGTCAGTGAAGACTACAGTGCTCCAGGGAGGCTGTCACTGACTTATGCGCCGTGCTGCAGGATGGGTTGTGACCTATGGGATTTGGGGATCACCCTATGCCAATGGCCCTGAAGATCACAGTGACACTAAACTTTAACACGCCTGGATTATTCCAAGGATCCACCGGGGACGTAGAATCACAGAATTGTTACAGCACAGAAGGAAGTCATTCGGCCCATCATGTCTGTGTTGGCTCTCCATAGGAGCAATTCATCTGGTACCACTGCCCCACTTTCTCCTGTAGCCCTGCACTTTCCTCCTTCTCAGATAACAATCCAATTCCCTCTTGAATGCCTTGATTGAACCTGCCTCCAACACACTCTTAGGCAGTGCATTCAGATTTTAACCACTTGCTGCATGAAAACGTTTTTTCTCATGCTTCCATTGTTTTTGCCAATTATCCTAAATCTGTGTCCTCTTATTCTCGATTCTTCCACCAATGGGAACAGTTTTCCCTATCTACTCTGTTTACTCTGTCCAGATTTTGAATACCACTGTAAAATTTCCTCTCAACCTTCTCTTCTCCATGGAAAACAGTCCCAACTTCTCCAATCTATCTTCATAACTGTAGTTCCTCAACCCTAGAACCATTCTCATGAATCTTTTTTGCACTTTAAGCCCCTATTAATAAAACCTAGGATGCTGTATCCTTTATTAACTGCGCTTTCAACCTGTCCTGCTACCTTCAATGAATTATGCACATATACACCCAGGTTCCTCTGCTCCTACAGCCCCTTTAGGATTGTACTCTTTATTTTGTGCTGTCTCTGCGAGTTCTTCCTACCAAAATGAATCACTTCACACTTCTCTTTATTAAAATTCATCCGCCAGTTGTCCTTTTGAAGTTCTACGTTATCCTCCTCACTGTTCACAATGTTTCCAAGTTTTGTACCATTTGCAAATTTTGAAATTGTGACCTGTACACCAAGGATTAGGCCATTAATATATATCAGGAAGACCAAGGGGCCTAACACTGACTCCTGAGCAACTCTACTACAAACATTCCTCCAGTCCAAAAAACAGCCATCAACCACTACTCTCTGTTTCCTGTTACCCAGCCAATTTCAAATCCATGTTGCTAGCATCCCTTTTATTACATTAGCTATATCTTTGCTCACAAGTCTGTTCTGCAGCCCTTTATCAGATGCCTTTTGGAAGTTCATGTGCACCACATCAACAGCATTAACCTCAACAACCCTCTCTGTTACCTCATCAAAAGACTCCAGCAAGTTAGTTAAACACAGTTTGCCCTTAAAAAATCCATGTTGGCTTTCCTTAACTAACCCACATTCAACCAAGTGACTATTAATTTTGTCCCGATTTATTGTTTCAAGAAGCTTCCCACCACCAAGATTAAAATGACTGGCCTGTGGTCGCTGGGCTTATCGTTACACCTTGTTTTGAACAAGGGTATTACATTTGCAATTCTGCAGTCCTCTGGCACCACTCTGAGTCTATGGAAGACTGGAAAATTCTGGCCAGTGCCTCTGCAATTTCCACTCTCACTTCCCTCATTATCCTGGTGCCTTATCAACTTTAAGTTCAGACAATCTATCCAATATCTCCTTCTTATCAATTTTAAACCCTTCAATTGTCTGAATTACCTCCTCTTTCACCATGACCTGTGCAGCATCTTCTTCCTTGTGTTATGATTCTGTAGTTTTTTTTCTGGGAAGAATGCGGTGTGCCTTTAAGGCTGGATAAAGAGGTATACTTCTTTAAGGCAGCAAGCTCTAAAGACTGGGTCAAAGAATGCATTCTCGTTGCCTTGGATACAGCCATTCGGAGACTGCGATTCAAAGGGTACGTTCTGGTTGCCTTGCATACAGCCACTCGGACTGAGCATCGAGAGATATATTTGTTACAATTTATTTTTGAACTGGCTTATAATGCAAACAGCTTGTTCTGACAGGAGACACAGACAGACAGCTATGTGTTAGCACCTGAAAGAAGAGCTCTCAGCCCATTTAAACTGAAGGAAGATAATCTAGTCTGTTTATTTATTATTCTCTCACAAAATTCTAAAACGTCAAGCAAAACAGAGATCTCTGATAATTTAAACTGAAGTAAAGGAAGTTAGACTGTGACAATCTTTTACCCCTCAAAAAATTCTAAAGCCAGATTGATTCTATTGAAAGTGATTGCGAGTTGTTGATCTACTGGCGTCATCGCTGGAGAAGGAAAGCATCGCTTACTGCGGGAATTAGACTGCGGACTGTTCTACTGTTGAAGAACCTTTTCTCTCCCCATCGGACGGCTGTGAGGACTTCAAGCAACCTTGGGTTTTTTCACCTCCGGCAGGAGCATAACTTTGCAAGAACTGTAATTTTTCAATTTTAAATGTTGTTTATATCTTAGTAGTGTTTAAGAATTTAGTTTTTCTAATTAAATATTTAATTTGTTGATTTAAAGTCACCTGGTTTGGTTAGCCTCATTCTGGGGTCAATAGATGGTACAATTTGGCTAGGTCTTTCTGTAATTTGGAAAGTTTAAAATGATACATTAGGCGATCTGTGGAGGGACAGGATTGAAATAACAGTGCATTTCTCCCACCACAATCAGAATCGTATATTTTGATTGGGGGGCTTTGACTGGAGCGGTCAGTTGTAACAGTTGGTTAAGACAGATGCAAAGTATTCATTTAATACCTCAGCCATGCCCCTGCCTCCATGCGTAAATTCCCTTTTTGGTCCCTAATCAGCTCCACTCTTCCTTTTACAACCCTTTTACTATTTAAGGCGATAGCAAACTTTTGGTGTCTGTTTTATATTAGCTGCCAGTGTCTTTTCATACACACTCTTTGCTACTCTCATTTACTTTTTCACTGCCCCTCTGAACCTTTTTGTGTATTCGTTCATGGGATGTAGGCATCGCTGGCTAGGCCAGCATTTATTGCCCATCCGTAATTGCCCTTGAGAAAGTGGTGGTGAGCTGCCTTCTTGAACCACTGCAGTCCATGGGGTATAGGTACACCAACAGTGCTGTTAGGAAGGGAGTTCCAGGATTTTGACGCAGTGACAGTGAAGGAATGGTGATATAGTTCCAAGTCAGGATGGTATTTGGCTTGGAGCGGATTTTGCAGGTGGTGGTGTTTCCTTGCATCTGTTGTCCTTCTCCTTCTAGGTGGTAGAGGTTGTGGATTTGGAAGGTGCTGTCGAAAGTGAGTCGCTGCAGTGCATCTTGTATATGGTACATATTGCAGCCACTGTGCATTGGTGGTGAAGGGAGTGAATGTTGAAGGTGGTGGATGGGATTTCAATTAAGCAGGCTGCTTTGTCCTGGATGGTGTTGAACTTCTTCAGTGTTGTTGGGGCTGCACCCATCCAGGCAGGTGGACAGTATTCCATCACAAGCCAGACTTGTGGCTTGTAGATGGTGGACAGGCACTGGGGAGACAGGAGGTGAGTTACTCGTCACAGAATTCCTAGCCCCTGAGCTGCTCTTGTAGCCACAGTATTTATATGGGCTTATTCAACCTGGTTCTCGGTTGTATTATCCACCTGACATCTGTCATAAGCACACATGTTCTTCTTCATCTTAATCTCTATCTGTTTTGTCATCTAGGGAGCTTTGGATTTGTTTGCCCTCCCTTCATGAGAATATACGTTGACTGTGCCCAAACTATCCCTTCTTAAAAGGCAGCCCATTGCTCAGTTACCCGTTTTGCCTGTGAACCTTTGATTCCAATTTATGTGGCCCAGATCCATTCTTACCCCATTGAAATTGGCTTTACCCCAGTTAATTATTCTTACTCTGGATTGTTCCTTGTCCTTTTAGATAATCAACCTAAGTCTTGTGATATAATGATCACTATCCCCTAAATGTTCCCCTACTGACACTTGATCCACTTGGCCCACCTCATTCCCAAGTACCAGGTCTAGCAGTGCCTCCTTTCTTGTTGGACTGGAAACGTACTAATGTAGAAAATATGCCTGAACACTCTAGGAACTCTTGCTCCTCTCTGCCCTTTACACTACTACAATCCCAGTCTATATTCGTATAAGTAAAGTCCCCCATTATAACTACTTTATAATTCTTGCGCCTCTCTGTAATTGCCTTGCAAATTTGCTCCTCTACATCTTTCCCACTAGTTGGTGGCCTATAGGCTACACCGAGCAATGTAATTGTGTGGGGTCTCCCAGGCAGCAGCCCATCGCTGCATCAAGGAGGTGACAAATGCCCTGTTCAAGAGGGCCTGTGACTATGTGCGCTATCCACCAACATTGACAGTCAGGCTGAGAGCACCATCAGATTCGGGGCCGTCGCGGGATTCCTCTAGGTGCAAGGTGTGCTAGACTGCACACATGTGGCCATCAAGGCTCAAACGGACCAGCCAGCCACCTTCATCAACTGGAAGGGTTTTCATTCCATCGACGTGCAACTGGTCTGCAACCACCGAAGGCATTTCCTGCAGGTTTCTGCCTGCTTCCCAGGAAGCAGCCACGATGCCAACATACTTTGACAGTCCCAGGTACCACAGCTTTTCAGATCCCCGCTCGCCTTCATTGATAGATTCTCCAGGACAAGGGCTACCCGTTGAATACTTGGCTACTGATGCCTGTGAGGAACCCTCGCAATGCAGTGAAAGAGAGGTACAACATTAGACACAGGTCCAGCTGAGCGACCATCGAGCAGGGCATTGGGCAGCTGAAAATGAGATTCTGCTGCCTTAATCGATCCGTTGGAGCCCTGCAGTCTGCCCCATGAGGGATTTGCACATCATTGTGGTCTGCTGTGCTCTGCAGAACCCAGCACTGCAGAGGAGAGAGGCCTTGCATGATGAGGACCTGACTGACTGTCACTCCTCAACCGATGAGGAGGACACAGAGGAGGGAGAGGAGCAAGCAGCACTGGATGTTGAAGCCCTTGCACCGGAGGCTAGACAAATTGAGTGACATGCCAAACAGGCAAGCAACAATCTCATAATTACCCACTTCCCGCCACCCTGATGACCACTCACAGAGAAACCAATAAAGACTGACCTCAATGCATGTAGTCTGGTTTCTTCCTTTCCATTTGTGTTCCATGCCTAGCGCCCAGCTGAAACACACACTAGTGTCCATGAGAGATCATATTTAAATGAGTGCTGTGGTTACACTGGCATTCCACTAAGGGGTAAGGGGGAAGTCAGCAGCTCACAATTAAGGCATGATAGAATAATCACTTGTACACAATGCAAGTTAATGACTTAAACTAAAGAACTTTATATGATGCAGCACATGTCTTCCTCACAAGGCCTTCAAACTCATAATCTCCCAACCTTGAACAGTCCACTTATACCTCCTTCCCAAGATCCACAAACAGAACTGCCCTGGTAACCCCATCGTTTCAGCCTGTTCCTGCCCCATGGAAATTAGTTCTTCCCATCTCAACTCTATTTTTTCCTCCCCTTACCCAATCTCTTCCCAGCAACATCCGCGACTCCTCCGTCATTTAACTGTCTCCTCTACATCTGCAACCTCACCAGGATGGTCTGAGAGCTCTAAAATAAAAGCAAAATACTGCAGATGCCAGAAATCTGAAATAAAAACGGAAAGTGCTGGAAATACTCAGCAGGTCTGGCAGCATCTGTGGAGAAAGAAACAGAGTTAACATTTCAAGTCAATGACCTTTCATCAAAACTGTTCTGTTTTTATTTTGGTCTGAGAGCACTCCACTTCTTCCTTGAACAGAGGCCCAAACAGTTCTCATCCACCATCAACCTCCTCTACCTGGCTGAATTTGTTCTTACATTAAACAACTTGTCCTTTGACATCTTTCACTTGCTCTAAATAGAGAGTCCTGGGTTAATGGGTTATGCCTGCTTTTTTGTGGGATATGTAGAACATTCTTTGTTCCAGTCCTACTCAGGTCCCCTCCCTCAACTCTTTGTTCTGGTACACCGATGACTGTTTTTGTGCTGTTTCCTGCTCTCACCCTGAACTGGAAAGGTTCATTAACTTTGCTTCAAATTTCCACCCTTCCTTTGCCTTCACTGGTCCATTTCCAACTCTTCCCTTCCCTTCCTCAACTTTTCTACCTCCATTTCTCTAATAGACTGTCAACCAATATCTACTATAAGCTCACTAGCTCCCACAGCTACCTTGACTACACTTCCTCCCATCCTACTTCCTGTAAAGATTCTATTTTATCCTCCCACTCCATCTCCGTCACAACTGTTCTGCCGATATCACCTTCCATACCAGTGCTTCTGATATCTCTTCCTTTTTCCTCAACTGTGGACTCCCCTCCACCATGGTTGACAGGACTCTCAACCATATCCATTTTATTTCATCCACTTCTGCTCTCACCCCTCTCAGAGCCAAAATAGACTTCCCCTTGTCCTCATCTTCTTCCCACCAACCTCCACATTCAACGGATCATCCTTCGCCAGTTCCACCACCTCCAGCATGATGCCACCGCCAAATACATCTCCCCCTCCCCCCCACTTCAGCGTTCTGAAGGGACCATTCCCTCTGCAATACGCTAGTTCACTCCTCAATCACCCTCAACAGCCCCTCCCCTTCCCACAGCATCTTTCCATGTAAGCGCAGGAGATGCAATATCTGCCCTTTTACCTCCTCCCTTATCACCATTCTGGGCCCCAAACACTCTTTCCAGGTGAAACAATGATTTACTTGTACTTCTTTCAGTTTAGTGTACTGTATTCACTGCTGACAATGCAGTCTCCTTCACTAGGGGGAGATCAAACGCTGACTGGGTGATTGCATCGCTGAACACCTCCAGTGAGTGTGTAAGCGTGACCCTGAGCTTCTGGTCATTTGCCATTTTAATTCTCCATCCCACTGCCATGCTGACCTCTCTGTTCTTGGCCTTCTAAACTGTTCCAATGAAGCTCAATTGAAGCTTGAGGGAAACCACCTCATCTTTCAATCAGGCACTTTCCAATCTTCTGGAATCAACAATTTTAGATCATGATCACTGCCCCCATTTTTTTGGACAGCAGCTATTGGTAATGATTCTGCCATTTACCATTTACACCTCATCTAGACATACCTTTTGTTACTTCACTTCTCCCATTACCACCTGTTTTGCCATGCATCATCATTCCCTTTGTCATTTAATCTGTCCTGCCTTCCACCCTATCACAGAGTTTCCCTTTTGTTCTTTCCCACCCTCCCCTTTGCCTGCCTCTGCACTTGCTTAAACCTGTTACATCACTAACTTTTTCCAGTTCTGATGAAAAGTCACTGCTGAGAAACGTTAATTCTGTTTCTCTCTCCACAGATTCTGCCTGACCTGCTGAGTATTTCCAGCATTTTCTGTTTCTATTTCAGATTTCCAGCATCTGCAGTATTTTGCCTTTCTACTACATCATTGTTTTGCATATATAATCTTCAAATTGACTTCTGACAAGCAATTTCATTATTTTACATTGAATTGAAGACTAACACATCTGTTAATTGCTTGTGTCTCTTTTGTCACCCTTTTTGAATATCAGTACCATATTAGCCTATTTCCAATCTATCAGTATATTCCTGGAGGATCCACTGACTCATAATGATTGCCCAGACCTCACGAATCTCCATGAAAGCCTTTCACAATACTGTGGGATAAATAACATCTAATATTAGAATGCTATTTGTTTTAGGCCCTTTCAGCTTGTCTAGGACTTCCATTTTGTTTATATCAAAGCCCAGAATTTTGCCTTGCTGCTCATTTTTGGAAAGGATTTGTTGTTGATGTATTCCCGTGTGATTACTTTGACAAAATAATCATTCAGTGTGCTCATCCATGGTTTCAAGGTTATTTGCATCTTTTAATCTTCTCTCCTCTTCTCTAACAGTCCTATTGCTATCGTAGTACTGAAAGGATTTTTTTCACTGTTGTGTTTGACCCAGTTGTTATGCTTTTGTCCCTCTTTGCCCATCTCATCATCTTTTTAATAGGTTTCTGCATTGTCCTATATTCATCCCAGTGAGCCCCTTTTCCTTTCTCCCTGTAGGAGGTCATTTTCCCTCTTCATTTCACTTATAACTTGTTTGTTAATCCATTTAGAGTTCACATTTGTTGAGCCAGAGCTTTCTGATCATTGGAATGTATTTGTCCTGCATGCCAAGCATTATTACTTTCATAAAATTATACACCACTGAAGCAAGCCATTTGTCCCAACTTGCCTGTGCCAGATTTTAAAGGTGTTCTATATGTCTTCCACTGGAATTTAGGCTAACATCCTCTTCCAATCCATTTATTTTAATTCATCTATTTCTTTGAACAGCCATTTTAATGTTATAAACTTGGCTTCTGTTTTTTGGTTTAATTGGGTTCCATTTCCTGTTCATTCTGTGGTCACTTTTCCCAGCGATGTTTCCACTTTGATTGTTGGCTGGGTCATTTACCAGTACAAGATCAAGTTGAGAACTGCCTTTGGTAGCTTTCCTCCACACTGAGTCACAAAGAGGTCATGTATTACTTTGGGTTGATTGAAATCACTTCCCTGTTCTCATACACCCTACATGTCTTTTTGTACAGAAAACTTTCTTCCATCTTGTGCATTGACCTGATGCTCCGCAGTAGATGCCTAGGCCTTGATTTTACCATTCCCCCACCCCACCCCCCACCCCCCCATCATCCCCCACTACCTCAATAGGCGGGAGAGGGTCGACAAGAGTGGGGGGGGGGGGGTAAAATATCAGAGCAATGTGATTCCATTCCCACTCCTTTAAACTTCAAATGCAGGAATCAGGCCATGGACATGTCTCCGGCTAAAGGCAGGCGGGGCATAATTAACATACTGAAGTCATGGCCTGATGATGTCATTGGCAGCGTGACTTAAGTTTCACAATAAGGGATGACCGACCTGTGGGATTCCAGGAAGCTGAACCAGGGTGGGACCTGCCAGCTCCACAAGGTAGCCCTTGTGGACTAGTGGAAGCACCCTCCCCCCACCCCCCTCCCCCTAGGCCACACAAGGAAGCCTTTGGACTCCCCCAGCCACAATCGCCAACCACATCCCTGCCCATTAAATAACTGACCTCCCCTCACCCCTACTGACTGACAACCTCCCCAAAGCCCTCTCTGACTCTGCCCAGAGCTCCCTTCTCTGTTCTGGGAATTGTCCCCAAGAGTCCCTGGCTGCTAGTGTTCCCTCCTGTCAGCCAGATTGTCCATTTGGCTGGATTCTGGGCGGGAGGTCACCCTACAATATGTTAATGAGGCTCTGCCCTTAAGAACCTCCGCACACCCGGCCTTGCTGGGTTGTTCAGCCAATTACAGACCCTCCTCACCCTCCCTGGTTCCCTGGTAATATTAGTGCCCTCATGTTAGCTTGGATCTTTTTCACATTAGAGTTTTTTAACCAGAGTTGTTCCTTCTGTAGCTTACTGCCTCCCACTGGATTAAATTTGTTTTCCTTCCTGCTGTCCCTGACATGTATGGCTGAACATTCATTCCATACCACAGGTGGCGCAGTGGTTAGCACTGCAGCCTCACAGCTCCAGGGACCCGGGTTCGATTCCGGGTTCTGCCTGCGTGGAGTTTGCAAGTTCTCCCTGTGTCTGCGTGGGTTTTCTCCGGGTGCTCCGGTTTCCTCCCACAAGCCAAAAGACTTGCAGGTTGATAGGTAAATTGGCCATTATAAAAAAATTGCCCCCAGTATAGGTAGGTGGTAGGGAAATATAGGGACAGGTGGGGATGTTTGGTAGGAATGTAGGATTAGTATAAATGGGTGGTTGATGTTCGGCACAGACTCGGTGGGCCGAAGGGCCTGTTTCAGTGCTGTATCTCTAATCTAATCTAAATAGTAAATTAATTTCCATGTGTTAGGTTTAGCTACAATTAGCTACATGTAAGTTCCCCTCAGCAACACTCTATTATTTCATCAAAATTCTCAATCAAATTAGTTGAAGAAGATTTGCCCTTAACAAATTCATGCTGGCTTTCCCTATTTAATCTACATTTGCCCAAGTAACTGTTAATTTTGTCCTGGATTATCATTTTTAAAAGTTTTCCCAACACCAGAGTTAAATTGACTGGCCTGTAGTTGCTGGGTTTATCCTTACACCCTTTATTGAACAAGGCTAACATTTGCAATTCTTCAGTCCTCTGCCACCATGCCTGTATACAGGGAGGTTTAGAAGGCCAGTGCCTCTGCAATTTCTACCCTTACTTGCCTCAGCATCCTCAGGTATATCCCATCTGGTCCTGGTGACTGATCAACTTTAAGTACAGCCAGCCTTTCTAATACTTTCTCTTTAACAATTTTTAACCTATCTAGTGTCTCAACTACCTCCTCTTTCACTATGAGTTTGGCAGTATCTTCTTCCTTGTTAAGGAGATGGCAATATTATTGAAGAGAATTTTATAATATCATTATCATAGAATCATACAGTATAGCAGGAGGCCATTCGGCCCATCATGCCTGTGCCTCTTTGAAAGTAATATCTAATTAGCTCCACTCTCCCCTGCTCTATCCCATAGCCCCACAAATGTTTCCTTTTCAAGTATTTGTCTAATACTTTTTTGAAAGTTACGATTGGATCTGTACTTCTCCTGCAAGGAGAGAAATCAGAGAGTTGTGAATCTGAGAAATGGATTGCGTGGAGAGAGTGGAATGACAACATTTGTAGAGAATAAATGCGAGGCATGGGTGTGAGATGGCACTAAGATCAGGTTGAGTTTGAGCATTGGCTGTTTAGATGAGGATGTGAGGAGTTGGCTGGAGAGAGGGGAATGAATGGAGCTGCAAGGTATGCTGGTCTGAGGAGTACTGTGCAGGAGAATGCTGGGGAAGTTACAGTGCGAACGTTCGCAGCTGAAAGTTAGATGCCATTAACCTTTCCTCCCTTCTGAGGTCATTGAACCTCAAGCAGCTCTAAATCCAGCTACAAGGGACTATGCTCCTGCTGCTGACTTCATCAGTGAATTCCAATCATGCCTGTTTTGTTTGAGAGGATGGTCTCTTCGTCCCCTCTGCAGAAATAATGCTTTTCTTTGGACACTCAGCCTGCGGCATGACCTCTAGGGAAATATCAGAGAACCTGGGAGATAGGTTTCCCACATTGTGCATCCATCCTTCTGCTTGAAGTACCTTCAGTAGCACAGCTGCAATGGAGCCATTTTGACCCCTGTTGAGGTCCTTTTACATAGAGATCCTTCAAATGACAGATGTAGGTCAGCATCACACCCACACTCTTTGATTAGTTGGGAAACCCAGAAGTGGGATGCTAATGCAGTGGCTGAGTTAAAAAGCCACAGCAAAGCCCATTTCACTGTTAGCTTGCCACCCTGCTTCCACACCCATCATACCCCCACCCCTCCCCAACATCCCCTCCTGCTGCAAGCAGGTTAATTATGTAAAAAATTCTGCCCATATAGTACAAAAGCAAGGAGGTTATGCTAAACCTTTATAAAACACTGGTTAGGCCCCAACTAGCATGGTTTTGTGAAGGGGAGGTCCTGTCTTACTAATTTGATTGAGTTTTTTGAGGAAGTGACGAAGATGATTGATGAGGGAAGGGTGGTGGATGTTGTCTATATGGACTTCAGTAAAGCCTTTGACAAGGTCCCGCATGGCAGACTGGTGCAAAAGGTGAAGTCACACGGGATCAGAGGTGAGCTGGCAAGATGGATACAGAACTGGCTCAGTCACAGAAGACAGAGGGTAACAGTGGATGGGTGTTTTTCTGAATGGAGGGATGTGACTAGTGGTGTTCCGCAGGGATCAGTGCTGGGACCTTTGCTCTTTGTAGTATATATAAATGATTTGGAGGAAAATGTAGTTGGTCTGATTAGTAAGTTTGCGGATGGCACAAAGGTTGGTGGAGTTGCGGATAATGATGAGGATTGTCAGAGGATACAGCAGGATATAGATCGGTTGGAGACTTGGGCGGAGAAATGGCAGATGGCGTTTAATTCGGACAAATGTGAGGTAATGCATTTTGGAAGGTCTAATCCAGGTGGGAGGTATACAGTAAATGGCAGAACCCTTAGGCGTATTGACAGGCAGAGAGATCTGAGCGTACAGGGCCACAGGTCACTGAAAGTGGCAACGCAGGTGGATAAGGTAGTCAAGAAGGCATACGGCATGCTTGCCTTCATCGGTCGGGGCATAGAGTATAAAAATTGGCAAGTCATGTTGCAGCTGTACAGAACCTTAGTTAGGCCACACTTCGAATATTGCGTGCAATTCTGGTCGCCACACTACCAGAAGGACATGGAGGCTTTGGAGAGGGTACAGAAGAGGTTTACCAGGATGTTGCCTGGTCTGGAGGGCATTAGCTATGAGGAGAGGTTGGAAAAACTCGGATTGTTTTCACTGAACGACGGAGGTGGAGGGGCGACATGATAGAGGTTTACAAAGTTATGAGCGGCATGGACAGAGTGGATAGTCAGAAGCTTTTTCCCAGGGTGGAAGAGTCAGTTACTAGGGGACATAGGTTTAAGGTGAGAGGGGCAAAGTTTAGAGGGGATGTGCGAGGCAAGTTTTTTACACAGAGGGTGGTGAGTGCCTGGAACTTGCTGCCAGGGGAGGTGGTGGAAGCAGATACGATAGCGACGTTTAAGAGACATCTTAACAAATACATGAATAGGAAGGGAATAGAGGGATATGGGTCCCGGAAGTGCAGAAGGTGTTAGTTTCAGCAGGCATCAAGATCGGCGCAGGCTTGGAGGGCCGAATGGCCTGTTTCTGTGATGTACTGTTCTTTGTTCTTTGTTGTTCTTTGAAGTATTTGTGTCCAAATTTGGGCACCACATTTTTGGAAGGATGTCAAGACCTTGAAGAGGCTGCAGAGGAGATTTACTAGAAAGTTACCAGGGAGAGGGACTCAGTTATGTGGAAGGACGAGAGAAGCTGAGATTGTTCTCCTTAGAGCAGAGAAGATTAAGGGAGATTTAATAGAAATGTTCCAAATCATGAAAGGTTTTGACAGAGTAAATAAGGGGAAATGGTTTCCAGTGATAGAAGAGTTGGTGACACGGGGTGGAGGGGCGGGTGGGGTTTTGGTGTGGTGAGAGAGAGGAGGACTAGAACAACGAGAGCAACTTATTTTATATAGTGTCATCCCAAGGCACTTCACAGGAAGCTTGGTCAAAAAGGTAGATTTTAAGGAGCATCTTAAAGGAGGAAAGAGAGGTAGAGGGGCAGATAGGGAAAAAAACTGCGGGGCAATAAGGAAAGAATGGGACTAATTGGATATCTCTTTCGAAAAGCTGGCACAGGCACAGTGGACCAGATGGCCTCTTTCTGAAATAAAAACAAGAAATGCTGCAACCACTCAGCAGGTCTGGCAGCATCTGTGGAAAGAGAAGCAGAGTTCTTCGGAACTAGCAAATATTAGAACTAGCCTCTTTCTGTGCTGTCCCATTCTATGATTCACCATTGTGGGGGCACTATCACTACAAAAGCTGCATTAGTTCAAAGAAATAGCCCACCACTAATTTCTCAGTGCAACTCGGGTTCACCTTGCCAGCATCAAAGCCAGCCCAAGAACAAAATAAAAATACAAATGCAAAATACCGTGGATGCTGGAAATCTGAAACAAAAACAGACAATGCTGGAAATACTCAGCAGGTCTGGCAGCATCTGTGGAGAGAAAAACAGAGTTAACATTTCAGGTCTGTGACCTTTCATCAGAACAACATAAAAATACCTTGCACGCAGATAAGAATAAACTCAGTTCCAATCTTATTCCTGTTTCTAGTGCTGTATGAAAACCCCATGTTTGTGGTTCGCTCAAATAACTCAACCACATCTGAATTAACGAGAAGTGATATTTTCCTGTTCAACACTGTTAGAAAAATAATTTCTTCCAAAAAAAAGTCATTTATTTGCTAGTGGTGTGACAAAAAATATGAGAAAATAAATTTGTTTTGATTTGAAATCACTACTCCATATGAAAAAAGCTCTCTTTTGAGCTCAATAAAGTTATTGCGGTGGACTTGCTATGAAATAATTTTTAAAAGGATAGCAGCTGAGAGATAAATGGACAGATATTAATAGGGAACAGGAGCTCAGATATGAGAGAAAATTGTACATAACAGTTAATAAACAGGTCCATTGAGGCAAGCCAATATTAAAATGAATACCTGAAGCAAGCAGAAATCAAAAGGGAACATCAGTAAATACTAAAATCAGAAAGTGAGCATCAGTGGTTAAAAAAGTTAAACTAAAAGGTGGAAAATGGAAGAAACAAGAGCAGTATCTGACATAAATAAAATTAAGAGAGACTAAAAGATATCTTTGTTATGGAATGTTTTCAAATAAAAAAGCCTAATGTGTTAAAAGTGCAACAGGATGTGATAACTCTGTAGATCAGTAAGCCTAACGGGTAATCGTTTAGACACTAAGATACAGTAATTTACAAGGGCCGACTGTAGTGAGGGGATTTTTGAGGGTGAATGGATAATATAGATTGAATAAGTGAGCAATCACAGGTCAGTGAAATGGCCAAGCCAACAATAAATCTTGAGAGAATACTACAGAGAGATGATTGGGACTAAGACTAGTATTTTAAACTTAAATAAGGGCAATTATGAGGGCATGAAAGCAGAGCTAGCAAAAATGAACTGGCAAAGTAGGTTAAGGGATAGGTTAATTGATATGCAGTGGCAGACATTTAAGGGGATATTTCAGAATACACAGAATAGATACATTAAAACGAGAAAGAAAAAATCCAAGGGGAGGACCCATCATCTGTGGTTAACTAGAAAGGTTAAAGATAGTATCAAACTTAAAGAAAACTATATAAGTGCACAAAGATGGGTGGCAGGTAAGATAATTGGACAGAATATAAAAAGCAGCAAAGAATGATTAAAAGGTTAACAAGGAGGGAAAAATTAGAGTATGAGAGAAAGCTGGCGAGAAATATAAAGTAGATAGTAAGAGTTTCTACAGATGTTTACAAAAGAAAAGAGTTAACAAAGTGAGCGTTGGTCCAATAGAAAGTAAGTTTGGGGAATTAATAATGGAAAATAAGAAGATGGCAGATGAATTGAACATGCATTTTGCATCGGTCTTCACTATAGAGGATTCAGGTAACATCCCAGAAATAGCTGTAAATCAGGAAATGGAAGGGAGGGAAGAAATCAAAAAAATTACAGGGAAGTGGTACTGAGCAAGTAGTTCGTTCTGTGGGCTGACAAGTCCCTGGGTCCTGATGGATTTCATCCAAGGTTTTAAAAGAAGTGGCGAGTGAGATAGTTGATGCATTGGTTTTAATTTTCCAAAATTCCCTAGATTTGGGGGAAGGTTCCATTGGATTGGTAAATAGTCAATGCAACCCCTTTATTCAAAAAGTGAAGGAGACAGAAAGCAGGAAAGGCTAGTTAGCTTAACATCTGTCACAGAGAAAATGTTAGGAACTATTATTAAAGATGTTATAGCAGGGCACTTAGAAACATTCAAGGTAATCAGACAGAGTCAACATAGTTTTGTGAAAGAGAGATCATAGTTAACCAATTTATTGGAGTTCTTTGAAGAAATAACATGTGCTGTGGATAAAGGGGAACTGGTGGATGTACTGTACTTAGATTTCCAGAAGGCATTTGATAAGGTGCCACATCAAAGATTATTGTGGAAAATAAAAGCTCATGGTGTAGGTGGTAACATTTTGGCATGGACAGAAGTTTGGCTAGCCAACAGGAAACAGAGAGTAGGCATAAACAGGTCATTTTCTGGTTGGTAAGATATAATGAGTGGATTTCTACGGGGATCAGTGCCGGGGCCTCAATTTTTTTACAATTTATATAAATGACTTGGATGTAGGGAATGAAGGTATGGTTGCTAAATTTGCTGATGACTCAAAGATAAGTAGGAAAGTCAGTTGTGAAGAGGGCGGCACAGTGGCGCAGTGGTTAGCACTGCAGCCTCACAGCTCCAGGGACCCGGGTTCGATTCTGGGTACTGCCTGTGCGGAGTTTGCAAGTTCTCCCTGTGACCGCGTGGGTTTTCACTGGGTGCTTTGGTTTCCTCCCACAGTCAAAGACTTGCAGGTTGATAGGTAAATTGGCCATTGTAAATTGGCCCTAGTGTAGGTAGGTGGTAGGGATGTGGTGGTGGGATTACTGTAGGGTTAGTATAAATGGGTGGTTGTTGGTCGGCACAGACTCAGTGGGCTGAAGGGCCTGTTTCAGTGCTGTATCTCTAAATAAATAAAAAATAAACATAAGGAAGCTACAAAGGGATATAGATAGGTTAAGTGAGTGGGCAAAGATCTGCCAAATGGAGAAAAATGTGAAATTGACCATTTTGGCAGGAATAATAAAAAAGAAGCATATTATCTAAATGGTGAGAGATTGCAGTGCTCTGAGATGCAGAGGGATCCCAGTGCATGAATCGTAAAAGGTTAGTATGTAGGCACTGCAAGTAATTAGGAAAGCTAATGAATGTTATCATTTATTGTGAGGGGAATTGAATACAAAAGTAGGGAGGTTATGCTTCAGTTATACGGGGCATTGGTGAGATCACATCTGGAATACTGTATACAGTATTCGTCTCCTTATTTAAGGAAGGATGTAAATACATTGGAAGCAGTTCAGAGAAGGTTACTAAACAAATACCTGGAATAGGCGAGTTGTATTATGAGGAAAGGTTGGACTGTCTAGGTTTGTATTCGCTGGAGTTTAGAAGAGTACGAGGTGACTTGATTGAAAAATATAAGATTCTGAGGGGTCCTGACAGGGTGGATGTTGAAAAGATGTTTCCTCTTGTGGGAGAATCTAGAACTAGGGGTCACTGTTTAAACATAAGGGGTCGCCCGTTTAAGAGAGAGATGAGGAAAAAAAATTCTCTCTGAGGGTTGAGAGTCTTTGAAACGCTCTTCCTCAAAAGGCAGTGGAAACAGTGTCTTTGAATATTTTTAATGCAAAGGTAGATAGATTCTTGGTTAGCAAGGGGGTAAAAGGTTATCAGGGGTAGGCGGGAATGTGGAGTTGAGATTACAATCAGATCAGCCATGATCCTATTGAATGGCGGAGTAGACTTGAGGGGCTGAGTGGCCTACTTCTGCTTCTAATTCATATGTTTGTATGTTGTACAGGGAATTGGCTTGTAACACCAGTACAACTCGAGACAGGGCTGTGATAAATATGGTGGGTACTGCAGAAGGAAATCAAGGAAATGGGGATGTCAGATGCACTGAGATTTGGGAAAGAAGTAAGAATGGTTAAAAAAAGAATGTAAAGATACTCATGAGATCCCAGTGGTAGATGGGCATCAGGCTCTGACAAATGCCACAAATGTAAGAAAGTACTGGAACAAAAAGACAGCTACAATATCAGTGAGGACAGCTTGGATAAAGAGGCAGTCTGTAGGTCACAGTGATGATAGGGGATTCTTTGCTCATGAAAACAGATAGCCATGTGTGCCAGAAATACAAAGCCGAAAGGATGGTGAGCTGTCTACCTGGAACCAGAGCAGTACAAGCTGAGGAAAATTAGTAGGGATACTGCAGCAGTCAGGATCAGGCCTCTGGTGGCAGTCCACATAAAGGTTACCAACACATGGAGAAATAGTATAGGAGCCTTAAAGACACATGCATAAGGATTGGATCAAAATATCCAAGATAGGGTAATGTTATTGTATACTTCCAGCCGTGTTTGAGAATGTTAAGGAGTTCACTAATAAAATTAAGATTGCGAGTAAGTGGCTTGCAACCAGCTGTCATAACAACAATACCACCTTCATAAGTAACAGGTAACATTACCACAATAAAAAAATGATTGGTTCAAGAAAGCACCTTAATCACATAGGAACAAACAACTTGAGGAAAATAGAGTCAGTAATTGAAAATCCTTTAAGTTAAATAGGTGGGGGAGGGCAGGCATATACCAGATCTCAGATAGGATTGATCATAAAGGTAGAAAATAATAAACAGATGACTATGGAAACAGTAACCCTGAGAGACATGCAGGAGTTCAGGAAAAGGTTGCCCATGCAGGACATGAAAGAAGGCAAATCTACATTAAGAAGCTTATAGGAATGCTGGAAGTATGCGAAATAAGATGACAGAATTGGAGGCTCTTGGTGTAGTAAGCAATTCCAAAACATCAAATATCAGAAATTTTTTTATTCATTCCTGGGATGTGGGTGTCAATGGCAAAGCCAGCGTTTATTTCCCATCCCTAACTGCCCTCGAGAAGGTGGTAGTGATCTGCATTCTTGCCCCTCTGCAGTCCATGTGGTGTAGGCTTACCCACAGTCCTGTTAGGAAGGGAGTTCCAGGATTTTGACCGAGCCAACAGTGAAGGAACAGCGATATACTTCCAAGTCAGGATGGTGTGTGGCTTGGAGAGGAAATTGCAGGTGGTGGTGTTCCCATGCATCTGCTGCTCTTATTCTTCTAGGTGGTAGAGGTCGTGGGTTTGGAAGGTGCTGTCGAAGGAGCCTTGCTGAGTTGCTGCAGTAGACTGGACACACTGCTCTCAGCATCGGTGGGGGAGGGAGTGAATGTTGAAGGTGGTGGATGGGGCGTCAATCAAGTGGGCTGCTTTATCTGGATGGTGTTGAACCTCTTGAGTGTTGTTGGAGCTGCACTCATCGAAGCAGGTTCAAGACCACAGGGCTGAATCCATAACCTCAGTGAAGAGTAGGGGTCGTAGTGAGTACGTCACAGGAACCTGTGGGTGAACAACCTTGATCTTTCATCCACATGTAGTAGAATTTCCTACATTACAGCAGTGACTATTCTCCAAAATACGTCATTGGCTGAGATCACAAACGACATGATGCAAATGTAAGTTCTTTCTTTGAATTGAGTATGTTGCACGCATGCTGAAAGGAAAATTCATGCGCTTGGAAAGGTTAGTGTAGCTGTTGCAGTATATTCCTTGCACAAGTCACAAATTGTAATTATCTGTTGTTTTGTTCTTTTGCAAAAAGGCTGCACAGTGACATAGTGGAGGAGGAAGAGATGGAAAGTGAAACCTGGGAGGTAGAAAATCAAGAGAATGAACAGGATGCAGCAACATCATACTTAGCAGCAGTTGGGGAGGTGTGAAACAGAATTATTCAGGGCACTTTTGTGATTCAGCTGTTGACTTGTCAAATTAGGCTCGGTGTTAGAATCTTGCCTCTGAGTTAGAAAGTTGTGGGTTCAAGACCCATTCTAGAGCTTAAGTGCGTGCACTGGCCCTTTAATGCAGTACTAAGGGATAACCATATTATCAGAGGTTAAACTGAGGCTCTCTCAGGTGGATGTAAAAGATCCCAAAACCCTATTTGAAGAGCAGAGGATTGTCCTGACCAACATTTATCTCTCAACCAACATAAACAAACTTATTGGCCATTTATCTCAGTGCTGTTTGTGGGACCTTCTTGTGTGAAATACACTGCCACTTTTGCCTACATTAAAATAGTGATTGCACTTCAAAAGTAATTCATTGGTTGTAAAGTATTTTGGGATATCCTGAAGATGTGTAAGATGCTATATAGATGCAAATTCTTTCTTTGTTGCAACTCAGGCCCACAAACGTGACTATTATACAACCTGTGGTCATCCTCATAAGTCACACCAATCATACTTAGAAATATTAGTCACTGAAAAAAGCTGTGCTGCCAAGGAATATTCACAATTCCAGTGCAAATATATCTTGCAATGATATAAAAATACAGCTTAACAGTACCCAATACATCTTCATGTTACTGGTACATTTCCAAAATATAATGGATTCATGGCAATGCAGACCTTTGGTGACATTTTGACCTCTCCTTTGGCTTATTCTTACACTTCTTCTAAATGCCACTTGAAGACCTGGGCTTTGGGAGTTGGCAAGTACTCAACTGAGCAATGAACCTCCTGGGACATTGACTGCCCTCCTCTTGACCAATGAGGCCAGGGATGGACCTACAGTAGGCCACATCTCTCGCGTTGACTCCTCAGCAGCCTGCGCCTGTAGACTTATTCTTACCTGTGAAGACATTTGTAGGAAGTGAGCAGAGTGCTCTTTTATGCTGCTGTTATGCGGAAGAGTAGGATCCTCCAAGCACTGTCCTGCTATCCTGATGGGTGTGGGAACAGAATATTAATGACTACTGATCTAGAGGAGAACAGACCTAATGAAACAAAGAATGGCTTGAATTTATACAGTGCCTTTTATGACTTCGGGATGTCCCACAGTCAATGAAATGTTTTTGAAATGTAGTCACTGTTATAATAATGGAATCATCAAGATCGCTAAAATCCTGGATGAGCGTTTGTATTGGATAGCCTCCAAGCCCTCTGAATTGCTGCTCTCCAGAAATTGAAGTCCAGTAAACATCAATGCAACCTCCCAATGCCTGAAGACCAGTCAAAAATGCTGCCACATTGGAGGCACAGACTGGCTGGGGGGCCTCTCTGCAATGGGGATATAGATGATGCTGAGGCTGCCACTTACTCCAGGATGCACTGCATTGAGGAAATCACATTTCTGATAGTGCTGCAGAGGATGATATTGAACTTCAGTGCAAACCTTGCTGTATATCTTGGGACAGTGGACACAGTGCCTCCAATGTATGTGATAATCTGTAGCATGGGTCTCTTCATGGCAGGGTCCCGAGAACACAGTCTGCACATTCAAGAGTCAGGGGCTGATATAGAATCATAGAACATTTATGACACAGAAAGAGACCACTTGGCCCATCGTGTCTGTGCCAGCCAAAAATGAGCCACCCAGCCTCATCTCACTTTCCAGCATTTGGTCCGTAGCCCTGCAGGTTATGGCACTTGATGTGCATGTCCAGACTCCTTTTAATTGAGTTGAGAGTTTCTGCCTCTACCACCCTTACAGGGAGTGAGTTCCAGACCCCCACCACCCTCTGGATGAAAACATTTTCCTTATCTCCCCTCTAATCTTTCTACCAAAGACTTTAAGTCTCTGCCCCCTAGTCACTGACCTCTCTACTAAGGTAAATAGGCCCTTCCTATCCACTCTATCCAGGCCCCTCACAATTTTGTACATCTCAATCAAATCTCCCCTCAGCCTCCTCTGTTCTAAGGAGAACAACTCCAGTCTATCCAATCTTTCCTCTTGCTGCATTTTTCCAGTCCCGACAACATCCTCATAAATCTCCAGAGCAATTATAACCCTTTCTGTAATGAGGTGACCAGAACTGCACACAGTACTCAAATTGTGGCCTAACTAATGATTTATACATTTCCAGCAAGACCTCCCTACTCTTATATTCTATACCTCGGCTAATAAAGGAAAGGATTCCATGCACCTTCTTAACACCTTATCGACCTGTCCTCTTACCTTCAGGGATCTGTGGACATTCACCCCAAGGTCCCTCACTTCCTCTACACCTGTCAGTATTTTCCCATTTATTGTGTATTCCTTTGACCTCCCAAATGCATCACCACACACTTCTCTGAGTTGAATTCCATTTGCCACCTTTCTGCCCACCTGACCAGTCCATTGATATCTTCCTTCAGTCTACAGCTATCCTCCTCGCTATAAACCACACAGCCAATTTCTGTGTCATCCACAGATCTGTTGATCATGCCCTCTACGTTTACATCCAAATCATTTATATACCACAAAAAGCAGGGGACCTAGTACTGAGCCTTGCGGAACCTCACTGGAAAAAAGCCTTCTAGTAGCAAAACCACCCTTTGTTTCCCCGTCACTGAGCCAATTTTGTATCCAGCTTGCTACATATCCCTGGATCCCATGGGCTTTTATTTTTTTAAACTGGACTGTCATGTGGGACCTTGTCAAAAGCCTTGCTAAAATTCATGTAGATGACATCAACTACACTACCCTCATCAATCCTCCTTGTTACTTCTTCAAAAAATTCAATCCAGTTAGTCAGACAAGATCTTCCCTTAACAAATCCATGCTGACTATCCTTGATTAATCTGTGCCTTTCTAAATGACAGTTTTTCTTGTCTCTCATAATTGATTCCAATAATTTGCCCACGACTGAGGTTAAACTGACTGGCCTGTAATTATTCGGTCTATCCCTCACTCCCTTTTTAAATAAATGTACAACGTTAGCAGACCTCCAATCCTCTGGCACCACACCTGTATCCAGTGAGAACTGGCAAAAGATGGTCAGACCTTCCACTGTTTCCTCCCTGGCTTCTTTAAACAGCCTGGGATACATTTCTTCTGGCCCTGGTGATTTATCCACTTTCAAGTATGTTAATCCCATTCATACTTCCTCTCTCCCTATGTTTATCACATCCAATACTTCACACTCCTCCTCCTTAAGTACAATATCTGCATCTTCCCCCACTTTTGTGAAGACAGATGCAAAGTATTCATTAAGAACCACACTAACGTCTTCCACCCCTACACATAGGTTACCTTTTTGTTTTTTTATGGGCCCTACTCTCTCCTTAGTTATCCTCTTACTCTTAATGTATTGGTAAAAGAGCTTTGGGTTCACTTTGATTTTGCTTGCCAATATTCTTTCATGCCCTCTCTTTGCTTTCCTAATTTCCTTTTTGATTTCACCCCTCCACTTTCTATACTCCTCTTGGCTTTCTGTCGTATTGAGTTCTCGATGTTGGACATAAGTTTCCTTTTCTGCCTTACCTTACCCTGTATGCTCCTTGACATTCAGCGGGCTCTAGATTTGGCTGTCCCACCCTTTCTCTTTGTGGGAGCATGTTTACTCTGAACTCCTTGAATCTCCCCTTTGAATGCCTCCCACTGCTCTGACACTGATTAACCTTTCAATAGCTTTTTCCAGTCCACTTTAGCTAAAGCAGTCCTGAGCTTAGTAAAATTGGCCTTGCCCCAATTGAGAACTCTAACTCCTGTTCTATCTTTGCCCTTTTCCATAATTATGTTAAAATTAACTGAATTATGATCACTACCACCAAAATGGTCTCCCACTGACACTCCTTCCACCCGCTCAGCTTCATTTCCTGAAACTAAGTCCAAAACTGTGCCCTCTCTTGTTGGACTTACTACATACTGGGCAAAAATGTTCTCCTGAATACACCTCAAGAATTCTGCTCCCTCAATTCCTTTCACACTAAAACTATCCCAGTTAATATTGAGGTCGTTAAAATCCCCTACATTACTGCCCTATTGTTTTTGCACTTCTCAGAGATTTGCCTAAATATTTGATCTTCTATCTCCCTCTGACTATTTAGGGGTCTATAGTGCACTCCCAGAAGGGTGACTGCCCCTTTTTTGTTTCTTAGCTCAATCCATATGGCCTCATTTGATGAATCTTCTAACATATCATCCCTCCTAACAGCTATCATTGTTTCTATGACCAAATTGCCACCCACCCCCTCCTTTTTTATCCCCCTCTCTATCACATCTGAAAACCTTGTAACTAGGAGCGTTGAGCTGCCATTCCTGTCCCTCTTTAAGCCATGTTTCTGTAATAGCTATGATATCATACTGCCACGTGTCTATGTGTGCCCTCAGCTCGTCTGCTTTATTTGCTATACTCCTTACATTGAAATCGATACCCTTGAGCACTGCCAAACTCTTCTTTTTCTAAAATAAAAGCAAAATACTGCAGATGCTGGAAATCTGAAACACAAACAAGAAATGCTGAAAATACTCAGCAGGTCTGGCAGCATCTGTGGAGATAGAAGCAGAGTTAATGTTTCAGGTCAGTGACCCTTCATCAGAACTTCTTTATTATTTTCTAACCATTGTTTCCTCTGCCTTCCAGACTCATCCACTAATTTTCTGCCTTCCATTTTCATACCTGATTTTGTCCAAACTGAATCTACCCTCAGGTCCCCATCCCCCTGCCAAACGAGTTTAAACCCCTCCCCCAACAGCACTAGCAAAACATCTCGCAAGGAACTCAGTCCCGTCCAGCCTGTACACGTTCCATCTCCCCCAGAGCCGGTCCCAATGACCCAAGAATCTAAAGCCCTCCCTCCTGCACCAACTTTCCAGCCACACATTCATCTGTCTTATCCTTCTATTCCTGTACAAATTTGCGCATGGCACTGGAATTAATCTGGAGATTACTACTTTTGAGGTCCTTCTTGCTAATTTTCTACCTAGCTCTCTAAATTCTGACTGCAGGATCACATCCCTCTTTCTACCTATGTCGTTGGTTCTGATGTGGACCACAACTGCTTGCTGTTCACCCTCCCACCACCTCAGGATGTTCTGCAGCTGCTCAGTGACGTTCTTGACCCTGGCACAAGGGAGGCAACACAACATTGTGGAATCATGTTTGCGGCCTCAGAAATGCTTATCTGCTCGTCTAACTATCTCCTATCACTATCGCTCTTCCAGTCTTCCTAGAACCGCACCCCCCCCCCCCCCCCCCCCCCGTGCAGCTGAGCCACCCTTGGTGCCTTGAACTTGGCTGTGAGAGAGATGAACCATCACTCTCATCAGTATTCAGAACTGAATACTGGTTGGAGAGTGAGACACATTGAGGGAACTCCTGTAATACCTGCCTGGTCCTTTTTGATTGTCAGGTGTCACCCATTCCCTCTTTCCCTGCATATTCTTAAGCTATGGGTTGACCACATCTATAAACGTGCTATCCACATAGCTCTCAGCCTCATGGATGCACAGCAGTGACGCCAGCTGCTGCTCAAATTCCGAAACCTGGAGCTCAAGCTGCTGCAATTGATGACACTTCCTGCACATATAGTTATCCAGGACCAGAGGAGAGTCCTGGAGTTCCCACATAGCAGAGGATGTCCACTGCAGAGGTTGGAGCAGCCCTGCCATTCCTCTTTCTATTGAATTATAAATTCTGCTAATACATGTAAACCCTCCTACTACAAATAAACCCTGCTACTAATGAATACCACAAGTTGAGGATAAAAGGAAAAAAGGAAAAAAATAAAAATACACACCAACCAACCACTTACCTGATTCCCACTGATGTCGCACTTGATTTTCCTTAGAACGCTGTCACTCAGCTCAGAACCCAAAGACTGGTCAGCTCCCTCACAGGCTCACTCTTTATCCCTCTTTATTGTGTTAATATATCTATTTTTCTTAATTAATTTAAAGTTGTCCAGTTGCACCATCAATTTTTTGTATTTGTTCATGGGACGTGAGTGTCACTGGTAAGGCTAGCATTTCTTGCCCATCCCTAATTGCCTTTGAAAAGGCGGTGGTGAGCTGCCTTCTTATACCGCTGCAGTCCATCCGGTGTAGGTACACCCACAGTGCTGTTAGGAAGGGAAGGCAAATCCAAGTTTTTGACCCAGTCACAGTGAAGGAACAATGATAGAGTTCCAAGTCACAATGGTGTGTCGCTTGGAGGTGAACTTGCAGATGGTAGTGTTGCCACTGCATCTGCTGCTCTTATTCTTCTAGGTGGTAGAGATCACAGGTTTGGAAGGTGCTGTCGAAGGCATCTTTTAGGTGGTGCACACTGCTGCCACTGTGCGCTGCTGGTGGTGTAGGGAGTGAATATTGAAGGTGGCGGATGGGGTGCCAATCAAGCAGGCTGCTTGTCCTGGTTGGTGTTGAGCTTCTTGAGTGTTGTTGGAGCTGTACTCATCGAGGCAAGTGGAGAATATTCCATCACACTCCTGACTTGTGCCTTGTAGATGGTGGACAGGCTTTGGGGAGGCAGGAGATGAGTTACTCGTCACAGAATTCCCAGTTTTTGACCTGCTGTTATCGGCACAGTATTTATATGGCTGGCCCAGTTACGATTCTGATCAATGGTAACCTCAGCATGTTGGTGGTGGGAGATTCAGCAACTACAATGCTGTTGAAGGTCAATGGGAGGTGGTTAGATTCTCTCTTGTTGGAGATGGTCATTGCCTGGCCCTTGAGTGCCGCAAATGTTACTTACCATTTATCAGACCAAGCCTGAATGTTGTCCAGGTCTTGCTGCATGCAGGCACAGACTTCCTGAGTATCTAAGGAGTTGCGAATGGGACTGAACGTTGTGCATTCATCAGCAAACATCTACACTTCTGACCTTACGATGGAGGAAAGTTCATTGATAGAGCAGCTGAAGATGGTTGGGTCTAGGACACTGGCCTGAGGAACTCCTGTAGCGATGTCCTGGGGCTGAGATGATTGGCTTCCAACAACCACAACCATCTTCCTTTATGCTAGGTATGACTCCAACCAGTGGAGAGTTTTCGACCTGATTCCCATTGACTTCAATTTTGCTAGGGCTCCTTGATGTCACACTCGGTCAAATGCTGCCTTGATGTCAAGGGCAATCACTCTCACCTCACCTCTTGAATTCAGTTCTTTTGTCCATGTTTGGACCAAGGCTGTGATGAGGTCTGGAGACAGGTGGCCCTGGCAGAATCCAAACTGAGCATCCATGAGCAGGTTATTGCTGAGGAAGTGCCACTTGATAGCACTGTCAATGACACCTTCCATCACTCCATCACTTTGCTGATGATTGAGAGTAGACTGATAGGGTGGTAATTGGCTGGGTTGGATTTGTCCTGCTTTTTGTGTACAGGACATACCTGTGCAATTTTCCACTTTGTCAGGTAGATGCCAGTTTTGAAGCTGTTATGGAACAGATTGAGTGTACTGAATGCTTTTTTATGTTTTCAACCCCATCCCACTCATAAACCTTTATTAACTGGTGACTTAATGCTATCAACATTAAATTAGCTGAAGGAAGTTTCAATTTGACCCAAGCTGGCATCTGTTAAGAATGTCAGAGTCATTTCACTTCTAACTTAAAAAGCCACAGCGGCAAGGGAAATTGAAACAAGTGATCATAAGTCTCCCACGTGGGAAGATATGAAGAGTTGTAGTTCAAGATTTAACTAGGTAGTTTAATGGGTAAAGATAAGCTCTGGAAGGAGATAGTCAAAGCAAACATATATCTACCAAGGAAATAGGCTTAAGGTAGGGGCTTGTATGAATGGACCTGTTAGGAATATTGACTAGACGGAGGATCATGAAGAAATATTGTTTATGAATGTCACAGGTTTTCTTCCCCTCCTACCTCTATGTAGTACAAGCCCACTCACTATCAGAGGGTCATTACATTAACTTTACATAGACTAGGATAAGCCTGTTTCTATTGCTTGGTGCAGTATTTTCAAATGATAATAGTATACTACTCACCTATTCAAAGGCTTTGGCCAAGATTTTCAATTGCTGGTGGGGTCAGGAAGGGGTGCGGGTGGAATTTAAAAAATCGCATTCCCAGATCCTGACGCCTCCGGAATACGACACGTTTTTCAAAGGAAGATCGGGAGAAGGGGAACCGGGAAACCTGCTTGCCTCCAATTGATGGCCCATTAAGCTCCTTGAGGAGCTTGTTAACAGGCCAGGTAGGGCGAAAATGCAATTTTCGAAGTAGAAACCATAGAACGATAGAAAAGTTATGGCACAGAAAGAGGCCATCATGTCTGCGCCTGTCAAAAAAACTGGCTGCCCAATCTAATCCCACCTACTAGCACCTGGTCTGTAGCCTTGCAGGTTACAACACTTCAGGTGCATGCCCAGGTACTTTTTAAATGAGTTGAGGGTTTCTGTCTCCACCACTGATCCGGACAGTGAATTCCAGACACCCACCGCCCTCTGGGTGAAAAAGCTTTTCGCATGTCCCCTCTCATCCTTTTACCAATCACCTTAAATTTGTGCCCCCTGGTAATTGACCTCTCCGCTAGGGGAAACAGGTCCCTCCTGTCTGCTCTATCTCGGCCCCTCATAATTTTGTACACCTCAATTAAGTCCTCTCAGCCTCCTATGTTGCAAGGAAAATAACCTGAGCTGATCCAATCTTTCCTCATAGCTGCAAATTTCAAGCCCTGGCAACATTCTTGTAAATCTCTTCTGTACTGTCTCCAGAGCAATTATGTCCTTCCTGTAATGCGGTGACCAGAACTGTACACAATACTCCAGCTATGGCCTAACCAGCGTTTTATACAGTTCCAGCATTACATCCCTGCTTTTGTATTCTATACCTTAACCAATAAAAGAAAGCATTCCATTTGCCTTCTTCACCACTTTATCTACCTGTCCTGCCACCTTTAGGGACCTGTGGACATGCACTCCAAAGTCTCTCACTTCTTCTAGCCCTCTCAATATCCTCCCGTTTATTGTGTGTTCCCTTGTTTTGTTTGCCCTCCCCAAATGGATTATCTCATACTTCTCTGGATTGAATTCCATTTGTGACTTTTCCACCCACTCAACCAAACCACTGATATCATTCTGGAGTCTACAGCTATCCTCTTCACTATCAACTACACAGTCAATTTTTGTGTCATTTGCAAATTTCCCAATCATGCCTCCAACATTTAAGTGCAAATCATTAATATATACCAAAAACAGCAAGGGACCCAACAGTGAGCCCTGTGGAACACCACTGGAAACCGCTTTCCATTCGCAAAAACATCCGTCGATCAATACCCTTTGTTTTCTGTTACTGAGTCAATTTTGGATCCAACTTGCCACATTCCCTTGTATCCCATAGGCTCTCATTTTTCTGACCAGTCTGCCATGTGGGACCGAACCAGAATGGTCTGGTGCACGTTAGTGTAGAGCTGTCGGATTCAAAGTGGGCAGAAGGTAAATTTGCCATTGGCAAAGACTTGACCAATCAGAGTTGTCCTGCCAACCAATCAGCACCCTTTTCTCATGCAGTATAAATTGTTTCCCCCTTTGAAATTTGGCATTCTTGTGTATGTCCTGATGAATGCAAAACGAAAAGCTTCCACAGCATGTCTCTTTTTTCAGCAATACTCAAGTTCTTTACTACCAAGTGACTATTAGTCATCATATATTTATTTTAAAGCTATGCTCTTATTTATTCTTCACACCTCTTCCAATGTCTTGGACAAGGTAACATCACTTCAGCATGGGATGCTTTCTTTGGTAGCCAACAAGTTATCTCATGCATCAATTTTGGCAGCTTAGAGCCATGCAAAAATCCCACAAGAAGTTTGACCTGTAGCTATATTGACACACTCCCAGTAAATATTGATAAAGTATCATCTGATTGTCTGAAAATTGAATTTCAAATTGATTTTCAGCTAATCAGAAACTGATTTTCATTGAAATGGTCCGAATTTTGATCAGGGAGAGAATATCCAGAGGCAAACAAAAACAGATAAGTTGCTAAACATAGATACAAAACAATTTGAAAGTAACTGACAGACATGTATCAGCAGGATGGTGCCTCATGTTGGTCGTGTCATGCAATGATGATCCTGACTTACACCACAGTGTGGAATTTTCAAAGAAACATTGGCCAACTGTTTCTCCAAAGTGGCCTTGTTCGTGGAGGCAAGTTAATGGATTTTTAAAGAAACTACCATCAAGACCAGATGGGTTCAATTCCACATAATGGACTATCTACTCAAAATGGGAGCCTTTGCACCCTTTTTCATTGGGAAAAACTTGTATCATAAATGTCCAGCATGAATGGGGTTTCTATCGGGTTCTGCCAATTCCCACTCCAGAGACTTGAGCACATAATCTAGGCTGATACGTCGCTGTAATATTGAGGGAGAGCTGTACTGACATCTTTTGAGTGAAAGTTAAAGATCCCATGGCACTATTCAAAGAGCAGCAGGGATTTACTGGTGCCCTGGCCAAAATTTATCCTTCAACCAACTTAAAGCAGATTGTTTAGTCATTTATCTCATTGTTGTTTGTGGATCCCAGAGCTGGATTAAGAATTCTTTGGGACCCTGGGCACCAAGAAAATGTGGGCCCCCTCTACATGTTTCATACTATCTGTTCCTGATCTGCGAAATGCAGGATGTAAAATGCAGGAAGAGAAATGCCCAATGAATGCTTACCTGCTGCATTAATAATAAAGTAAATCGCATCAGAATATAATTGCATTTAAATGAAACCGCTCCCTGGTGAGGGTTCGATATTTTTGCTACAGCCCCTCATAGGCTTGTGCATTAATCTGCCCTTGGCTGGGCCTTGCCGTGCACAAACTGGCTGCTGCGTTTCCTCATACTTCAGCTGTGACTACACTTCAAAAGTACTTCAGTGGTTTTGAAGCATTTTTGAACTTCCTGAGGTCATGAATTTTGCTTTATAAATGGAAGTTCTTTCATACAGATCATGAAAAAGTGGGTAGGGAACTTACTCCGAGTCTCTTCCTAATCAGTAGCTCTGTGGTTGTTCCTGAATATTCTCAACACCTCCCTGCCTGAGATCAATAACTTCTTTTTGTGGGAGGAACTGCAGACTAAAACAAACACCCTACCTCAATGTGTTGGAGTCCTCAGCATCATGCTGTACTAGAGTATTGTCCAGCCAACAGCTACTTCATTGTAGTGTAGCTTGAGGGTAATGTAATGCATAAAAAACCCCTATGAACACCTCCAAGCCACAAGTTTCAACCACAGCAAACAAGATCTTGTACAAGGAGAAATCATTGGCATTATCTGGAAAGGCGTGATTACTATTTCACATATGTCTAAGCGGCCACTATGCAAGAACTTGCGGACTTTACCCACAAACCACCAGATCAGAACCACCCCCACAAACTGAACCATAACCACCTTTGGCAAGAGTTTCCTTTTTACAGGGAATGTGCAATAATTTCTTGTTAATGTGTGACTAAACCAACCCTTCCTAAACCATATGACAGACACGGATAGGTCAATCATTCCCAATTAGACATCTAATAAGGCAGAAGGGTCGTAAAACAAGAAGAGAATGACTTTTCTTAGATACCATAGGTGCTAAAGAGCCTCTGATGTAGCAAAGATGGGATCTTAAGCTGCAACGTCTCTTTGGCCCATGTTTAGTGCAAGACAACATCTTGGTAAATGAGTTGAAGTGTGTGCGAGGAACAGCCGCCCAGAGTATCATTAAGGGGCTGATCGACAATTACATTTCCGGTTAGCACTCATTAAAGAGGCTGCATAGCATTTTGGTGGCTAATGCTTCATTGAACAACCTCTCCTAAGAGTGACCAGCTGAACAGGAGTAACCAAGTTGTGGCCAGTTTTGATTTGCTCATTCTGACATTCTCAATTGTCTGTTTTCAACATGACCAGCAATCAGCAAGTTGAGCCTTGTGTCAATCTCCAAAATGCGTGATGTTTACAATATGCCCAGAAATTAGCGAGGTGAGCCTTATCTCAATGAATAAAATGCGTGGTTCACAAAATGGACGACGTCATGGAGGACCTGAGATTTCACAGTTTTTATGGCCGTGAATTTGGAAGGGCCCTAATCATTCCCTATTACCAGAGACGACCAGAGGCAGAGAGGTCTAGGATTCAGCAATACTGCAGGATTCCCCATGGTCCAGGGAGGCATTGACTATGCACATGTGGCCATTCAAGCCCCCCATTTAATCTCAGGGGTGTTTCATTACCTCAATGTGTAGCTGGTCTGTGATCACCGGCAGTGCATTATGCAGGTGAATACCTGCTATCCAGGGTGTTTACAATGAGACAGTTATCCATCCCACTGATCTTTGAATCCCAATGCAAAAGGCATGGCTGGTTACTAGGTGACCCTTTGATGCCATAGCTCATGACTCCACTGAGAAACCCACAGATACCAGCTGAATACTCATACAAGGGGAGACACTCAGCCACCAGCAATATCATTGAACAGACCACTGAGGTCCTTAAGCAGAGGTTTAGATTCCTTGATCAGTTAACAGGTGCCCTGCAATACTCAGTGGTGATTTGCTGTATTCTCTACAACCTGGCAATCATGAGGGATCAGATGTTACCACCAGCAATTGTGCCAAAGGGTCAAGCTGAGGATGGACAAGAGAAGGAGGAATAGGAGGAAGAGAAAGAGGAGGGAGGTCAGGGGGAAGCACAGAGGCTTTCAGATAGATGGCCTGTGTAATATATTCTTATGTTATGAGCATGCCCAATGCGTAATGCCATCATTAAACTTGTAATCTGGCCATAAAAACAAGAAATGCTGGAACCACTCAGCAGGTCTGCCAGACCTGCTGAGTGGTTCCTGCATTTCTTGTTTTTATTTCAGATTTCCAGCATCCGCAGTATTTTGCTTTTATTATTGTAATCTGGCCATCTTGGTGTCTGTCTTGCTTTACAAGTTCTTCCCAATATATAAAAGATTTTGGCGACAAAGTGGGATTAAAGTGCAAAATATTTTACAGTAAACAGCAGTAGAGAATGTGTGGAACAAAATAAGCTAGCTCCTAGTGACCTACCTGCTAGAATAGAGAAGATTTTTGACTAGATTGTGTTGAGCCTCATTGTTTCTGAAAACATGTGGTTGCACTTAATTGAATGGTTTCTGCAAGGTCCTAATGTTCATCTGGTTCAACTACTGCCTAGACTGGCTTTGGTGAGTTTGTTCTGATTCGGCTGACTTAGCTTTGGTATCACTGTTACAGACAGCTCCAGTAAAGTGTTTACTGGGTCACTGTTACATTTGAAAATGGGACAAAATGGCTGAGCCCATGGGATACATCGGAAGGCTAGGAATGTATGTTATAGCTCGAGAACCATTCAGCTCTTACATTGAAAGAATGGACATGTTCTTCAGAGATAATAATATATTAGAACTTGAAGATGAAAATGAAAAGGCCGAGACTCAGAATAAGGCAATTCTTGAACAGAAAAGCAATTTTGCGAATGGAGATTGGCCCGGAAGTGTATGGCATACCAACAAACCTTCTTGATCCCAACAAGGCAAAAGATGTGGCATTCAAAATAATTATCACCAAGTTGGAGGAACATTTTAATCCTAAGCCACTAGTGATAGTGGAAAGCTACAAATTTGGAACTACAAATCATAGAAGTACCGAAACAGTTGGTGAGTACATTGTGGCACTGAAGAATTTATCATTATATTGCAATTTTGGTACATTCTTAGACCGTGCATTACAAGACAGATTCATGTGTGGATTGGTGGATGAAATAATCCGGTCGAAGTTACTAAATAAACAAAATCTTATACTTGAGCTAATGTGTAGGATTGCTTCTATCATGGAGATGGCATCAAAGAATGCTTGCAAATTTCATCCTATGCAAGTGACTAGTGCAGCGTCTGTCCACTATCAGAAGGCTTCTGCCAAGTCTAAAGCAGGCACACCAATGCTGTTAATAAAGGTTTAGTGTCTTGTTTTTTCTGCAATGGCAACCACATGGCACAGGCATGTCAGTACAGAAATGCCAAATGCTTTAATTGCCAAAAGATAGGCCATATTGCAACTGCTTGCCAAGCATAGGCCAAAGCAGGAAACTGGACTCATTCCAGTGGTAAAGGAAAGCAACGGCGTCAGAAGGGTGGTGTTCACAATCTTGAAGTGAATCCAGAGTGTCTTAGTGAAGAGGAGCTGGGGCTGTACAGCATTTATGCCACTAGCAATCACTCAAGTGACAGAGATGTTTGTACAAAGTTGTAAGTAAATCAACAGTACATCAACATGTGCATCGATATGGCTGCACATTGTTCCCTTATGAGTAGTGATACGTATGAGAGCAAATTTAATGATGCACTTCGAACAGAGTACAGTTCAGCTGAAAACCTACTCTGGTGAGGTGTTAGAAACTTGTGAACAAATGGAGTGCAATGTCCAATATAAGAGTGAGTCTCAGGTTACCCTTGTTATAGCGAGATATGTCAACAAACCAGTGTTAATGGACAAAGATTGGTTTCATAAGCTGAAGTTAGACTGGAGACATGTTTTCCAAGTTGAGGTAACCAAGAAGCTTGAGCAGCTATTGAATTGTTGCCGGAATACTTTCTAGGGTAGCTATGGAGGCATAATCAGTGTGAAAGCACACGTCCGAATTAAGCCTGATGCAAAACCAGTATATTGCAAGGCTAGGCTGGTTCCTTATGCTCTCAAAACTCAGGTTGAAGAGGAACTAAAGAAGCTAGAGAGGAACATTGTGCTAATTAAAACTGATCACAGTGACTGGACAACCCCAATTGTAGTAGTGCCCGAGTCAGACAAAACTGCAAGACTATGTGGAAACTACAAAGTCACAATCATCCAGGCAGTGACTGGTGAGCAGTATCCACTACAGACCTCTCAAGATTTGTATGCGGAGTTACAGGGATCCAAGCTATTCACGAAGTTGAATTTGTCCCATGCTTATGCACAGCTCAATGTGGATCGAGAGAGTCAGCAGTATCTCATGATAAACACACATGGGGTTTTACTCCTACACGAATCTGCCCTATGGTGTGAAGTCTTCTACAAAAATCTTCCAAGCTACAGTAGATACGATTTTGCAAGGACTGCCATATTGCTTCTGCAATTCGGATGATGTGTTGATTGCGACTGCAACAAAAGAAGAGAATCTTCAAGTGTTGGACAAAGTGTTAAAAATGCTCAATGATCACAATGTGAAGTGAAAAAGAGGAAGCGTTCTTTCATGTAATCTGAGGTAGTGCACCTTGGCTTGAAAATCAATGAAAAAGGACTACAGCCAGTGAAAGAGAAGATAGAGACACTAGCCAATGCCCCAAAGCCAAAAGATGTGTCTGAACTTAGATCTTTTCTAGACACAGTCCAATACTACTCGTGATTTCTGCCTTAGCTTGCAATGGTGTAAGTTCCACTATATGAGTTGTTGAAGAAAGATGTGAAATGAGAATGGTCTAAAGCACAACAAGATGCTTATGATGGATGTAAGAGAAGCTTGACCAGTGATGTATTACTCATTCATTACGACACAAATTGACACAAAGCTGGCATATGACGCTTCAAATTATGGATCAGTCATGACATGGATGATGGTCAAGAGAAGCGCATAACATTTGCATCATGTTCCCAGACCAAGAGTGAACACAGCTATGTGCAGATAGCAAAGGAAGCATTTGGAATAATCTTTGGAATAAAAAGTTTCACCAGTTTTTGTTGCGTAGAAACTTTATAGTAACAGATTATAATCAAGGTGAGCCCAAAGATGTTTTATCAATACATTAAGAGTAAGAGGATAACTAAGGAGAGAGTAGGGGCCATAAGAGACCAAAAAGGAAACCTATGTGTAGGGATGGAAGATGTTGGTATTGTTCTTAATACTTTGCATCTGTCTTCACAAAAGAGGGGGATGATGCAGATATTGTAGTTAAGGAAGAGGGGTCTGAAGTATTGGATGTGATAAATATAGGGAGAGAGGAAGTATGAATGGGATTAGCATCCTTGAAAGTTGCTAAATTACTAGCGCCAGGCTGTTAAAAGAAGCAAGAAAGGAATTAGTGGAAGGTCTGACCATCATTTTCCAGTCCTCACTGGATATAGGTGTGGTGCTGGAGGATTGGAGAACTGCTAAAGTTGTACCTCTGTTTAAAAAGGGAGTGAGGGCTAGACTGAATAATTACAGGCCAGTCAGTCTAACCTCAATCGTGGGCAAATTATTGGAAACTATTCTGAGAGCACAGGATAAACTGTCACTTAGAAAGGCACAGGTTAATCAAGGATAGTCAGCATGGATTTGTTAAGGGAAGATCTTGTCTGACCAACTTGATCAAATATTTTGAAGAAGTAACAAGGAAGACAGATGAGGGTAGTGCAGTTGATGTGGTCTACATGGATTTTAGCAAGGCTTTTGACAAGGTCCCACATGGCAGACTGGTTTAAAAAATAAAACCCCATGGGATCCAGGGAAATGCAGCAAGGTGGATACAAAATTGGCTCAGTGGCAGGAAACAAAGGGTAATTGTTGACAGATGTTTTTGCAACTGGAGGGCTGTTTCCAGAGGGGTTCCGCAGTGCTCAGTACTGGGTCCCCAGCTTTTTGTGGTATATATAAACGATTTGGACATAAATGTAGGGGGCATGATCAAGAAGTTTGCAGATGACACAAAGATTGGCCGTGTGGTAGATAGCGAGGAGGATAGCTGTGGGCTGCAGAAAGATATTGATGGTCTGGTCAGATGGGCAGAAAAGTGGCAAATGGAATTCAACCCAGAGAAGAGTGAGGTGATGCATTTGGGGAGGTCAAAGAGAGTAAAGGAATACATGATTAATGGGAAAATACTGAGAGGTGTAGAGGAAGTGAATGTCCACAGATCCCTGAAGGTAGCAGGACAGGTCAATAAGGTGGTTAAGAAGGCATATGGAATCCTTTCCTTTATTAGTCGAGGTATAGAATACAAGAGCAGGGAGGCTATGCTGGAACTGTATAACTCATTGGTTAGGCCACAACTTGAGTATTGTGTGCAGTTCTGGTCACCTTATTACAGAAACGATGTAATTGCACTAGAGAGGGTACAGAGGAGATTTACGAGGATGTTACCAGGAACTTAGATGGGGCAGAATTTGTAAGGAGCATCCAGGAGGGCTTCTTTAAACAATATGTAGATAGTCCAACTAGGGATGGGGCCGTACTGGACCTGGTATTGGGGAATGAGCCCGGCCAGGTGGTCGAAGTTTCAGTGGGGGAGTATTTTGGGAACAGTGACCATAATTCCATAAGTTTTAAGGTACTTGTGGATAAGGATAAGAGTAGTCCTCGGGTGAAGGTGCTAAATTGGGGGAAGGCTAATTATAACAATATTAGGCAGGAACTGAAGAATTTAGATTGGGGGCGGCTGTTTGAGGGTAAATCAACATCTGACATGTGGGAGTCTTTCAAATGTCAGTTGATTAGAATCCAGGACCAGCATGTTCCTGTGAGGGAGAGGATAAGTTTGGCAAGTTTCGGGAACCTTGGATAACGGGGGATATTGTGAGCCTAGTCAAAAAGAAAAAGGAAGCATTTGTAAGGGCTGGAAGGCTAGGAACAACATTCCCTTGAGGAATATAAAGACAGTAGAAAGGAACTTAAGCAAGGAGTCAGGAGGGCTAAAAGGGGTCATGAAAAGTGATTGGCAAACAGGATTAAGGATAATCTCAAGGCTTTTGAAACATATATAAAGAGCAAGAGGGTAACCAGGGAAAGGGTTGGCCCGCTCAAGGACAGAGAAGGGAATCTATGTGTGGAGCCAGAGGAAATGGGCGAGGTACTAAATGAGTACTTTGCATCAGTATTCACCAAAGAGAAGGACTTGGTGGATGATGAGCCGAGAGAAGGGAGTGTAGATAGTCTCAGTCATCTCATTATCAAAAAGGAGGAGGTGTTGGGTGTCTTGCAAAGCATTAAGGTAGATAGGTCCCCAGGGCCTGATGGGATCGACCCCAGAATACTAAGGGAGGCAAGGGAAGAAATTGCTGGGGCCTTGACAGAAATCTTTGCATCCTCATTGGCTACAGGTGAGGTCCCAGAGGACTGGAGAATAGCCAATGTTGTTCCTTTGTTTAAGAAGGGTAGCAAGGATAATTCAGGAAATTATAGGCCGGTGAGCCTTACATCAGTGGTAGGGAAATTATCAGAGAGGATTCTTCGGGACAGGATTTACTCCCATATGGAAACAAATGGACTTATTAGCGAGAGGCAGCATGGTTTTGTGAAGGGGAGGTCGTGTCTCACTAATTTGATTGAGTTTTTTGAGGAAGTGACAAAGATGATTGATGAAGGAAGGGCAGTGGATGTTATCTATATGGACTTCAGTAAAGCCTTTGACAAGGTCCCTCATGGCAGACTGATACAAAAGGTGAAGTCACATGGGATCAGAGGTGAGCTGGTAAGATGGATACAGAACTGGCTCTGTCATAGAAGACAGAGGGTAGCAGTGGAAGGGTGCTTTTCTGAATGGAGGGATGTGACTAGTGGTGTTCCGCAGGGATCAGTGCTGGGACCTTTGCTCTTTGTAGTATATATAAATGATTTGGAGGAATATGTAGCTGGTCTGATTAGTAAGTTTGCGGACGACACAAAGGTTGGTGGAGTTGCGGATAGTGATGAGGATTGTCAGAGGATACAGATCGGTTGGAGACTTGGGTGGAGAAATGGCAGATGGAGTTTAATCCGGACAAATGTGAGGTAATGCATTTTGGAAGATCTAATGCAGGTGGGAAGTATACAGTAAATGGCAGAACCCTTAGGAGTATTGACAGGCAGAGAGATCTGGGCGTACAGGTCCACAGGTCACTGAAAGTGGCAACGCAGGTGGATAAGGTAGTCAAGAAGGCATATGGCATGCTTGCCTTCATCGGTGGGGCATAGAGTATAAAAATTGGCAAGTCATGTTGCAGCTGTACAGAACTTTAGTTAGGCCACACTTAGAATATTGCGTGCAATTCTGGTCGCCACACTACCAGAAGGACGTGGAGGCTTTGGAGAGGATACAGAAGAGGTTTACCAGGATGTTGCCTGGTCTGGAGGGCATTAGCTATGAGGAGAGGTTGGATAAACTCGGATTGTTTTCACTGGAATGACGGAGGTGGAGGGGTGACATGATAGAGGTTTACAAAGTTATGAGCGGCATGGACAGAGTGGATAGTCAGAAGCTTTTCCCAGGGTGGAAGAGTCAGTTACTAGGGGACATAGGTTTAAGGTGAGAGGGGCAAAGTTTAGAGGGGATGTGCGAGGCAAGTTCTTTACACAGAGGGTGGTGAGTGCCTGGAACTTGCTGCCGGGGGAGGTGGTGGAAGCAGGTACGATAGCGACGTTTAAGAGGCATCTTGACAAATACGTGAATAGGATGGGAATAGAGGGATACGGTCCCTGGAAGTGCAGAAGGTTTTAATTTAGGCAGGCATCAAGATCGGCGCAGGCTTGGAGGGCCGAATGGCCTGTTCCTGTGCTGTACTGTTCTTTGTCTCGAAAAATGCAGCAATGAGGAAAGATTGGATAGGTTGGGGTTGTTCTCCTTGGAACAGAGAAGGCTGAGGGTAGTTCTGATTGAAATGTACAAAATTTTGAGGGACCTGGATAGAGTGGAGGTGAAGGGCCTATATACCTTAGCAGAGAGGTCAGTGACTAGGTGGCATAGGTTTAAAGTGATTGGTCGAAAAATTAGAGGGGAGTTGAGAAAAATGTTTTTCACCCAGAGGGTGGTGGGGGTCTGGAACTCTGCCTGAAAGGGTAGTTGAGGCAGAGACCCTCCACTCCTTCAAAAGGAGTCTGGATATGCACCTCAAGTGCCGTGATCTGCAGGACTATGGACCAAATGCTGGAAGGTGGGATTAGAATGGGTGGATCGTTTTTCGGCCGCAACAGACATGATGGGCCAAGTGGCCTCTTTCTGTGCCTTAAACTTTCTATGATTCTATGATAAACCCCTAGTAGCTACTCTGGGTCCAAAGTCTGCAATACCAACAATAGCAGCATCAAGGATGCAGCGGTGTGCTGTACCTCTATCACAGTCTGACTACATTGAATATCACAGTTCAAAGGAGAATGCTATCACTGATGTACTGTCACATTTGCTGCATGAAGACTCAAAAGTAGGTTGTGATGGTGCAATCTTCACAATAGGAGTTGTGGATGAAGACTTTCTAATCACTGCATCTGAAATTGTAGCTGAAGTTCAAAGATCTCATTTCAAAAAGAGAATATGAACTGAATTTGAATGGTTGGACAGAGTTTGACCCCTGTCAAGATGAGGAAATGAAACCATTCCACAATCGACATAACAAGTTGTCATGTGAAAAGGGATGCATTGAGTGGGATCACAGCGCGGTGGTACCCAGTCCTTTAAGAGACAAGATTCTGGCAGAACTTAATGCTAAAAAAATGGGTTTAGTTAGCATGAAATCCATAGCCAGAAGCTTTGTTTATTGGCCCAGTCTAGATGGTGATCTAGAATCATAGGAAATGTACCATTTGTCAAAACTGCAGGAATAAGTCACCCAAAACCCCTTTACAACCATGGTCTTGGGCAACTCATCCATTTCAAAGGGTGCATAAAGACTTTTGCGAAAAGGAAAGTGACACTTTCTTGGTGCTTATTGACAGTCGCTCAAAGTGTAATGAAGAAAAGCATATGGATCAAAACACGATTGCTGGAAGGACAATAGACGAGTTATGGTCCATTTTTGCTTGTCATGGTTTGTCGGAGGAGCTTATCTCAGATAGCAGTCCTCAATTTTATTCTGCTCTGTTTCAGAATTTCATATAGCAAAATGGTGTCAAATGTACCCTCACTCCTCCATATCATTTGGTAGCAAATGGAGCAGCAGAAAGATCTGTGAAAATGGTCAAGAAAGCACTCAAGAAGCAAGTGCTGCATGAATGTTCAAGTTTCAGCATGAAACAGAGATTAGCTAATTTTCTGCTGAAGTATAGAACAACTCCACACTCAACTACAGTGTATACATCTGCTGAAGTCTTAATGAAGCAAAGATTAAGAGTGCGTTTGAGTTTAGCTCTACCAAATTTGACTGCTAAAGTTGAACAAAAACTGTTTGGTCAGAAATGTCAGTACAACACAAACAAAAGAGAACCTAGTTTCAGGAGAAATGAACATGTTCTTGTTCTGAGCCCCCCTCACAAGTCACACAAGAGGGACATGGAAAATGTCGTAGAAGTTTGTAGTACTAAGGGATACTTAGCTGAAATTGGTGAAAAAGTGAGAAGTGTTCACATCGATCACATTGATCCCAGTGAGGGATGATCCAAAACTTGAGCACCATCTACTTGATAGCGAGCCTTTGCCAGAGTGTGAAACAGTTCAGACTTCCGTGTCTGAAGTAACAGTTTCAGAAAAAGAAACAAGATCTACTACAAGTCCTGAACTGAAACCAGACAGTCCAAAACCTGACTGTACATCAAAACCAGTGAGAAGATCAGGAAGACTTTCTAAACCAGTTGTTAGACTTGAATAATAGATAGTGTTTTGTTATGACCAGGTGAGAAAGGTGTCTAGGGGCCTTTTACTGTCTTCACCTGGTCTTATTGTAACAGGGTTTAATTTTAAACACACAGTGTTTTGAGCTCCCCCTTTGTGAATCCTTGTTCACAGCTTTCCAATTATAAGGCAAAGAAATGAGCATAAACAGTCTTTCTTAGATCTAAAGAAAAAAAGTGAAATTGTAGTGAACTTAAACATAAACTCTAATTTGGTTAATGCCTACGGATACACGCCGCGCCCCATGCTAGCATGCATGCGCTATACACACATGCAAATAGGGACAGAAAAGAGCAGAGGAAAAATAAAATGGAGAGGTTTGAGGCAATCTTTGAAGAGGGATTTTTACTGTGCTTCAAACTCACTATACTCCTTGATTGTAGGTAGATCTTGCTTTTCGTTGGAGTCCAGTATTCTTCTTAAACCTTGTTCACTGTAGGAGACTTTTCTCTATTGGGGTTCTTGTGTCTTCAATGGGTCTTCAGTTCCGTGAGAAAGAGATGAGAGCAGACAGGAGAGAAATGTTCTCAGTCCAGGAGCAAAGAGCTTTCTGAGTTCAAATTCTCTGTGGCAAGTTCAAATTCTGCAACAGCCAGTTAGTCATGTGACTAAACTGGTCTGACCAGGTCTTCTGTGTATTGGAGAAGCAGGGACTGGGTCCTTTGTTCCAACACTGTCTGCCAGCATGCAAAAAATTTGGCAATTCCTGGCAATTCCTTGTAATAGGCCCTCTTTTCTTCCCAGCAACATCATTAAGTTTTTAATGTTCATGTGGCGAAATAATGTGTGCCTCCTTCTTGGCAGGTGAGGACCTGCATGACAGTTTAAAGAAAAAGAGTCAACTGTTATTTTGTCAGATGTGCATATTCTCAAAGATTAGTTTGTTTTTGAAGTTGTATAGTTAGTGTACCTATAAATAATTTATTAAAAATCTTTTTAAAAGGGGGAAGCAGTGTAATGTATTCTGATGTTATGAGCATGCCCAGTGCATGATGACTTCATTAAACATGTGATCTGGCCATATTAGTGTCTGCCTTGCTTTACAATTTCCTCTCAATACATAACAGCCTGTTCACCGCCATTCAATTGAAGCGTCCTTTTGAGAGACCTGCTTCACCATCAGACTCCAGAACACTGTTGCCACATGATTTACATTCCATGACTTAGGATTCATCCAGCATCTGCACTCAATCTGCTCAACTCCTTCCGCATGAAAATCACACTGAAAATGACCACCAATTACACCAGTACCCAATTACCATTATCACTCTTTACCTACAACAAAAACAAACAATAGAAATATGACACAATCAGCAGCAGTTACAAATATTAAACTATTCATCCTGGTGCTTACCCATAGTGGCTATATGTAAGTGCTCTTGTGTAATCTAGTGCTTCTAAGAAAGTGCAACCTCAGTGACAGCAGCAGGTAAGGTGGATGGTGCAGGGATTCTGAAGAGGGCCGTTCAGACGTCCTCCTGGAACACCCTTGAGAGGCTCTGGGCCATGATGCCCCCAGCTCAGACTGCACCACCTCAGCAAGTCTTTCAGCAGTCTGGGCCACCTGGCTGACAGGCAACTGCAAAGGCAATTGTGAAGTGGCAGGAGAGTGAGCAACAATGCCGGCATCCGGAGAGCCAATAGGTTCCTGCTCCATGATTCCAACACCAATACTTTTGGGGCCTCTTTTCAGCCAGCCCAATGATCTGCTGGAGGACAGATCTCTGGCTATCGAAGACACTCTGCAAGTTCCTTCCAAACAAGGAGCCCACAGTCATGATGGCAGCTGCCTGAGCTTCCATTGCAGCACTTTGTCATTCCATGGAAGCTGAAATGAGTGCAGTGGAAGCTGGACCTAAGTCATCAGAAACATGATGTTGGGCTCCACAGGTTGCGAGCTGGAACTGACCAGCCTCTCGAAGCTGGAAAGGATGGGTTACAGGATCTGCGACAAGTCATGGGCCAAGCTCGAGGCTGACTCCTCTGTCTTCCTAGCCATGACCAATCAGGTTTCAAGCAAGCTCTCCATTGCACCAAGCATGTGGTGTGTCAAACCCATCAGCCTTCTTCTGAAGCTTGATCCTGTGAGGCACTCATCTGACTCCTCTACTAGTATGTGACATTTCCCCCTCAGCAAGGTGGTGTCCCTTCAACCATGCATGGGTGCTGCCTGGTGTGTCCCACTGTGACTATTCTTCGTCTAACCTAGCCCCTAAGTCACGCATGGTGCCTGTGGCAATGGTAGCCACTGATACATTGCATTTTTACTCACTCTACTCCTCTTCCTCCAAGGTGTGAGGTGGCTGTTGCTCATCTTGTACTTCCTCAGGAGGGGGAGTGGGGAGAGGTGGATCTTGGCAGTCTGCAATAATAGCACTGGATGGGTTAGGGTGCAGCATGTGCGGCCACTGTAGGAGGATGTGTGTGATGACACCATATGGAGTTTGGGAGTGAGGATTGCTTTGGGGAATTAGGGAGCAGGAATAGTTATGCATCTGTAAGGAAGCTGGAGTGGCCACTTACCTCTAGACGATATGCCTCCTACTCTACTATAATAAAAGCAAAATACTGCGGATGCTGGAAATCTGAAACAAAAACAAGAAATGCTGGAATCACTCAGCAGGTCTGGCAGCATCTGTGGAAAGAGAAGCAGAGTTAATGTTTCGCATCAGTGACCCTTCTTCGGAACTGACAAATATTAGAAAAGTCACAGATTATAAGCAAGTGAGGTGGGGGTGGGGCAAGAGATAACAAAGGAGAAGGTGCAGATTGGACCAGGCCACATAGCTGACCAAAAGGTCACGGAGCAAAGGCAAACAATATGTTAATGGTGTGTTGAAAGACAAAGCATTAGTACAGATTAGGTGTAAATACACTGAATATTGAACAGCAGCAAGTGCAAATCTGAAAAAAAACCTGAAAAAAACAGTGGGTAAGCAAACTGAACAAACTAAGATGAAATGAAATAAATGCAAAAAAAGATTGTAAAAAAAATGTAAAAAAGATGTAAAAAAGAATGTAAAAAAAAAAGGAAGAAAAAATAACTAAAAATGAAAGTATAATGGGGGGGCTGTCATGCTCTGAAATTATTGAACTCAATGTTCAGTCCGGCAGGCTGTAGTGTGCCTAATCGGTAGATGAGATGCTGTTCCTCGAGCTTGCGTTGATGTTCACTGGAACACTGCAGCAATCCCAGGACAGAGATGTGAGCATGAGAGCAGGGGGGAGTGTTGAAATGGCAAGCAACCATTTTACTTTCATTTTTAGTTATTTTTTCTTCCTTTTTTTTTACATTCTTTTTTACATCTTTTTTACATTTTTTACAATCTTTTTTTGCATTTATTTCATTTCATCTTAGTTTGTTCAATTTGCTTACCCACTGTTTTTTTTCAGGTTTGCACTTGCTGCTGTTCAATATTCAGTGTATTTACACCTAATCTGTACTAATGCTTTGTCTTTCAACACACCATTAACATATTGTTTGCCTTTGCTCCGTGACCTTTTGGTCAGCTATGTGGCCTGGTCCAATCTGCACCTTCTCCTTTGTTATCTCTTGCCCCACCCCCACCTCACTTGCTTATAATCTGTGACTTTTCTAATATTTGTCAGTTCCGAAGAAGGGTCACTGACCCGAAACGTTAACTCTGCTTCTCTTTCCACAGATGCTGCCAGACCTGCTGAGTGATTCCAGCATTTCTTGTTTTTGCCTCCTACTCTATCTCTGGCCATTGAGTCTCCCACTCCTCTCCAATCACAGCCAGCACTGCATCCTCAAGGAGAGTGACCTCATGCTTTCCACCCCCACCACTCCCCCAGTCAAGTCCTACTGTCACCTGTTATGTACTAGTTTTTTTCCCAGAGAGAAAGATGGCGATTGTGAATGAGTGTCTTGACAGGTTTGTATGTATGTGATGCATCACATGATTGAAAAGCTGTGAGATGTGTCTACGGTGTGAGTGATGCTTGTTGAGGATGCAATCATGTGGGTTGTGTGAATGTCAGTATATTGTTAGATGGTGGATGAAGTGTGTTGAAGTTGTGATGCTGGTGCTAGTGCAGTTATTGAGCAGTGTGTTTGAGAGATTGGATCTTACCTTGACCACTTGTGTCAAGTCCTTAAATTTCTTGTGGCACTAGAGCCAAGTCCTGGGGCCAGAGTTCCTGGTTGTCACCTGCCAGCGGTCTCCTCTCACATGTGCTGCAGTAGCTGCTTATATGGCCTCCTTCCCCCTTGCAATACAGGACACCCTTCCTCCATTGTACCTTCTCCACCAGTACCTCCAGTGCCACATCGGGAACCTGGGTGCCCTTTCTCTCAGTCCTTGAGCCATCCTTCCACATTGGTTTTCTCCCAGCCAACACACTCCATCTTCAGTGGAAGTGGGTGAGTGCAGGCTACATATACAACTCCAGGAAAATACTGTTTAATTGGCGTTTGAGTGCTAAACCTGCAGTTGTCAGTTTTAACACCTGCAAGCAAGCTGTTGAAATCATGATCATTATCAATTAATCTGAAAATTGTGTGCTAAATCCACAGTTTTGAACAAATGTTTCTTATTAGCATCCATTTAGTGCCTGTTTTCACCCTTTGGCCAATATAATCACCAAAGTCTCTGATGGCAGTGAAATTCTGTTAATATTTACTAATGGAATGTCTTATAAAATTACTGCTCGGCACACCAAGGTTTCCTACTCGACCCATTATTACTGTAAATAATCTAATTCCCTTTTCTCTCCAGTTTCCAGTATCAGTATTTCTCCATTTTTCTATTGACAGTCACATTTAGCATTATATCATCTCTCTACTCTTTCTTCCTTAAATTGTTTTGTAATTTTTCTTCATTGCTGTTATTATTTTAGCTGTGGTGAATTATCTGTTAAAATACACTGCTGGCACCTTCTTCCTGCAGTGAAAGATTCCACCTATTCTATCTGTTTCAGTCACTCTCACCTCAGTGGCAATTTGTATTGTGAAAGTAACAACATGCGTTTCAGTGTGGTTGTTGAGTTTTGTGCTGTGAATATATTTCTGAGATTGGTGAATATATTTCTTGGATTGGTGAATTATTATAGATTTGTAAGGAACCAAACAAATGCCTCTGAAGAACTAGTAGTCCCATAAACATGAATTCCTATAGTAACGGTATTGCAAAATTCTCTTCAATCATATTGCCCTTATAACAAAACAAATTTGCTTCATTGCTGTTGGTGTGTATGTTCCTTCTGTGTACATCTCAAATAAATATATATATTGCGGTCTGATTGAAATTTTTAATGAAAGAAAGAACTTGCATTTACATAGCACCTTTCACAACCTCAGGATGCCCCAAAGCATTCAAAGCCAATTCTGGCCCAATATCTTCTGAGGAAAAATGGATTCCTTTTCTTGACTCTGGATTAATTTTACATTTTTTTTCTGAGGAAAAAACAGTCACAGTTCCATACGTGTGCCTGGTGATTCACAATGTGGAACCCCCTTCTTTATCCTACCTTCTAAACTATATGTGATGCCAGCCTTTGAGCTGGTGCTTGCTAGAACCAGGCCAAGCCCTGTTGTACCTTAAGGAAGGCTACCCTCATCTTCATGTACAGGACTGATCATATTTTCAGCACCTGGAATGAAAGAGAGGGCAAAGAGTTAGCTTGTATTGTGAAGCGCAAACACAGAGAGATGAGTGGCTGCTGAAAGTCACTGCGGTTTGTCATGCAGAATGTGTGAGCTAGAAGTGAAAAAGGGAAAAGAGGGTAAGGTGTGAAGAGACATTGCAGTGTTTCCTCTAGCATTGCCACTGACCACAGCAATAATTCCCCCACTGCCTATGAAAGCCAGTATGCTCTCCTCCAGAGACGGAAGGGTTGTGTGAGCTTATGCAACCTCCTCCACTTGCTGTGTCTTGCCTCTTGTTGTGTGTAACCTTCTGCTGGAAGAATGAAAGGAGTATATGAGTGACAATCTTGTGAGCTGTTTTGAAAACAGTACATCATGTGTGCAAGATATGAGGTGTGTGAAGTACAGGCTACAATAATGGTGAGAGAGGAAGTACAGAGTGTGAGATTGAAGTGAGGTGCAGTGATTGCACAGGAGTGAAGCAAAACGATTGAGGGGAGTTGTTATCTGTGGTGAGGCTATTGGTGATATTGATGCTTGGAGAGAATAATTGATGTTGTCTTGCCTTGGCAAATTTGGTGAGATCTTTGAGCTTTTTCCAGCATGGCTACCATGTCCAGGTAGCTAAGCTCCTGGCACTGACTTCCTAGTCTTACTCCCCCTCTGGGGGAAACATGATTTTCCTCCTTCTGTGTCCTGACCAAGGCCTTAAATGCAACTTTGAAAAACCTGGGTGCTGGATCTACAAGTCCTTCAGCCATTTTTGTGTTCACTGCTGTCCGCAGCCACAGTGCACCTCCACTTTAAGAAGTGCAGACTGCCTTTATGTAGCATCAGAGATGTCTGAATTCCAGCCCTACAAACGGGCTTACAGCCAACAGGTAGCACAAGTAGAAAAGCAAAATACTGCGGATGCTGGAAATCTGAAATCAAAACAGAAACTGCTGGAAATACTCAGCAGGTCTGGCAGCATCTGTGTGAGAGAAAAACAGAGCTAACGTTTCAGGTCGATTATCTTTCACCAGAAGGTCACCAACCTGAAATGGTAACTCGGTTTCTCTCTCCACAGATGCTACTTGACCTGCTGAATATTTCCAGAATTTTCTGTTTTTATTTATTCTTAACGTAACGCTGGTAGTACTGCCTACATGCTTGACCCACAATGATGAGGTCCAGCATGAATTTCACGTGTTTCCTGCACCCAAATGAACGGAGTGTGCAGCACCCATCCCTCCTCCTGTGTGCCTGCATTCAGATGCAATCAAATTTGTCAGCCATGTAGCCATTTGTCCCAGCAAATTTATGCATTGATTGACTGCAGGCCATTCCACAGGCAGAAGTGATGGCTGAAATGTTTCTGGTAATAATGCAGAAATTTAAGGAAATGGAAAATAGCAAGTGTTTGCTGTATCATATGTAAGTGTAACATTGGTTACCGTTTCACTTTTTGTGTAGGTTTAGCAATTTAGCATTTAGCAAAGTGATACATTGAAAACAGATTTGTTTCATGAATGCAGGAAACAAATTTGAAATGTTGGCAAAAAAGTGCCCAAGTAGACAATTCTAATTGTCCTTCTTCCATGGTCCTCAATATCACAGATGCCAATGCCAAGCCAATTCAATTCATTAAATATCACATTAAGAAGAAACCGAGTACATAGTGCAAAGTGAACACTACAGGCCCTGACAATATCCTGGCAGTGCTGTTGAAGACCTAGTCATTCCCCTAGCCAAGCTGTTCTGATACATTTATGACACTGGCATCTAGCAAACAAAGTGGAAAATTGCTTTGGAATTTCTTAATAACAAAAAGCAGGATAGATCTAATGTGATCAATTACTGACCCTATCAACTCCTCCCATAATTAGTCAAATGCTAGAAGGAGTTATCAGTAGTGCCATTGAGCAGCAACAACTCACCAGAACCTATTTTCTGAAGCTGGGCATTCTGTGATGAGTAAAACACTGACATTGTGGGCTGTGGGTTGGGTACCGGTCTGCCACTACATATGTACTGCTTAAACCTACGACAGTTCAGGACCGCAGGACCAAATCCATAACCTCAGTGAGGAGCAGTGATTATAGTGAGTACGTCACAGGAACCTGTAGGTGAACAACCTTGATCTTTCATCCATATGTAGTAGAATTTCCTACATTACAGCAGTGACTATTCTCCAAAATACTCCATTGTCTGAGATCACGAACAACATGATGCAAATGTAAGTTCTTTCTTTGAATTGAGTATGTTGCACGCATGCTGAAAGGAAAATTCATGTGCTTGGAAAGGTTAGTGTAGCTGTTGCAGTACATTCCTTGCACAAGTCACAAATTGTAATTATCTGTTGTTTTGTTCTTTTGCAAAAAGGCTGCACAGTGACATAGTGGAGGAGGAAGAGATGGAAAGTGAAACCTGGGAGGTAGAAAATCAAGATCATGAACAGGATGCAGCAACATCATACTTAGCAGCAGTTGGGGAGGTGTGAAACAGAATTATTCAGGGCACTTTTGTGATTCAGCTGTTGACTTGTCAAATTAGGCTCGGTGTTAGAATCTTGCCTCTGAGTTAGAAAGTTGTGGGTTCAAGACCCATTCTAGAGCTTAAGTGCGTGCACTGGCCCTTTAATGCAGTACTAAGGGATAACCATATTATCAGAGGTTAAACTGAGGCTCTCACAGGTGGATGTAAAAGATCCCAAAACCCTATTTGAAGAGCAGAGGATTGTCCTGACCAACATTTATCTCTCAAGCAACACCAATGTAGACAAATTAACTGATAATTTATCTCAGTTCTTTTTGTGGGACATTCCTGTGTGTAAATACACTGCCACTTTTGCCTACATTACAATAGTGACTACACTTCAAAAGTGTAATGAAGAAAAGAATGGCTTGAATTTAAACAGTGCCCTTTACAGTCAATGAATTTTTTTTGAAATGTAGTCACTGTTATAATAATCAAATCACAAAGATTGCTAAAATCCTGGATAAGTGTGTGTACTGGATAGCCTCCAAGCCCACTGAATTGCTGATCTCCAGAAACTGGCTAGGAGGCCTCTCTGCAATGTGGATGTAGATGATGCTGTCACTTGCTCCAGGATGCACTGCATTGAGGAAAACACATTTCTGATGGTGCTGCAGAGGATCATATTGAACTCCAGGGCAAACCTTGCTGCAGATCTTGGGACAGTGTACACAGTGCCTCCAATGTATGTGATAATCTGTAGCATGTGTCTCTTCATGGCAGGGCCCCTGAGTGCACAGTCAGCACACTCTAGAGTCAGATGCTGATATTGCCAAAGTTTCTGTTCTTGACCTTCGGGTTCCTCTTCCACTTCCACATCTTCTGGCTTTCTTACACTTTATGCATCCGATGGGTGTGATAAGCCCAGAGCCTAGTCTGTTACACTCCTTCAAACTGGAGAACAGTGGGAACAAAGGATGTGCCCTTGGACTGAGGATTTGCAAGTGCTGTATGTAACTGAGCCCTGACACAGATACACATATGGAATACAAGAGAAAACAGCTCAAGAGAAAATCTTGTTACAGCCAGGTGAGAAAATGGTCGAGGGTTCCCTTTCAGTCTTCACCTGGTCTTACTGTAAAAAGGTTTTATTTTTAAGCACAATGTGTTTTTAGCACCTCCTTGGTGAATCCTTGTTCACCACTTTCCAATTATAAGGGGAAAAAACCAGCACAAACAGGCTTTCTCAGGTTTAAAGAAGAAAAGTTGAAATTTATTCAACTTGACCTTAAACTCTAATTCAGTTGACACCTATAGATACACGATGCACCCATGCTATCATGCGTACGTGATACACACATGCAAAAAGAGACAGAAAAGAGAAGAAAAATAAAGTGGAAAGGTTTGAGGCAATATCTGAAGAGTTGTTGTTACCGTTCTTCAAGCTCACTGTAGAGTCCTTGATTGTAGGTAGATATTGCTTTTCGTTGGGGCCCAGTATTCTTCTTAAACCTTGTTCACTGTAGGAGACTTTTTTCACTTGGGGTTCATGTGTCTTCAGTGGCTTTTGGAGTTCTGTGAGAAAGAGATGGGAGCAGACAGGAGAGACTGTGGTGAGCCAGCCAGGAGAGGTTGTTTCAATTCAGGAGCAAACAGCTTTCTGCAGACTCTCAATTCAAACTGTACAATTCTGTGACTAACTGGTTTGACCACGTCTGTTTGTGGATTGTATTGGAGCAGGGGATAGCTGCTTTGTTCAAAGCAGTGTCAGTAATATGCAAAAATGTCTTTCCAGCCAGGGGCCTGACAATCCCTTATCTCAGGCCTTCTCTTCTTCCCAGCAACAATTTGAAATTGAATGCCCATGTGGCGAAATTAATGTGCCTCATTCTTGGCAGGTGGGGGCCTGCACGACAATCAAATTATCTTTGCTCAGTTAATTTTTCAGGATGTCTCAAAGTACTTCATTAGCAATTAATTATCTTAGTCACTGTTGTTTTATTACATTTGCCTACAAAACAAGAAAGCCAGAATAGGAGCGGCAAGGAGATTGGAGGTGAGAGATTTGGACAGCCAAAGTGACAAATGGAAGGGAATGAAAGGGAGAAAGAATAGGAAATGTGGGTAGAAGGAGAAAAAGAGGGGAAAAGGAATTAAAGAGACAGGAAAAGAAAGTGTATATGTCTGGAATTTCGTTTGGGTTGTCCAATTTTCCCCTGTAGCTTCAAACTGGAAAAAAGGTGGAAATCTGGAGCTTTGTAACTAATTTTACATTTATTGAATAATAATGACCCCTTTCAAATCTAACAGCTAGTGTGTTTTATTTAGCCAAACTCCATCACAATTGTAATTTTGCCAGACTTTTCATGCTTGGATGTAGGTTTTGAGATTATGCAGGAAAAGTATGCAATGACTGTTCAGAAAAAAAGTTAAAGAACAAAAAACAAAAATATTGCAACTATTTGAAAATCTGAAACAAAAACAGAAAATGCTGGAAAACACCCAGCAGGTCCATAAGCATCAATAGAGAGAATGAGTAAGATAAAATGTTTCAGTTCTGATGAAACATTTTATCTTACTCATTCTCTCTATTGATAACATTGTAACTTGTCTGTTCTCTCCACAGACCCTGATTTACCCACTGAGTGGCTCTAGCAATTTCTAGTTTTGTTTTTGATAAAAGAGTAGTCAACAGCTGGAAGTCCGTACAAGCAAGTCATAGAAGGACTGATAGATATCTATCATGTGATGTGACGTGAGTTGGCATTTCAGAATAATGGCAGCAGTGGGTGTCTTCTGTATGAGAAGATGACATTCACATGCAATGGACTCTAGGCAAATTATGGCACCACATTTATCCTATCAAACAGAGGCAAAATGCCACCCAGTATCACAAATACCAAAAGACTTCGATTTTGTAGACAAATAATAAAATCCTCCAGATGCTGGAACTCTGAAACAAAAAGAGAAAATGTAAGAAACACTCAGCAGTTCAGCCAGCACCTGTGGAGAGAACAGGTAAGTTATGATACAACGACAAAGACTCATTGATAGATTACATGAGTGGGCGAAACTGTAGCAGATGGATTTCAACTCTACTAAGTATGATGTCAGTCATTTTGGACCAAAAATCGATAGATTTTTTAAAGTGGTGAAATGCTAGGAGCAGTGGGGCTCCAAAGAGATTTAGTGGTTCATGTACACAGACCTCTAAATTATAGTAGTCAGGTACAAAATATAATCAAAAGGCTAATGGAATGTTACCCTGTAAAATTAGAGGGCTGGAGTATAAAGGGCAGGAGGTATTGCTACAGCTATACAAAGCACTATTTAGACCACATCTGGAGCATTGTGTACAGTTCTGGGCACCACACCTTAGAAAGGATACATTATTCATGGAGGAGTGCAGCACAGATTCACCAGAATGTTACCAGTTCTCCAAGGGTTAGATTATGAGGAGAGATTACATAAACTAGGTTTGTATTCCCTGGAATAAAGAAGCTTAACAGGTGAATTGTTTAAGGATTTTACAATTTTAAAAGGAATTGATAACATAGCTGGAGAGAAACATTTTCTTATGCTGGGAAAGTCTAGGAAATCAGAGCCAGGCCATTCGGGAGAGAAGTTAGGAAACACTTCTTCACAGAAATGGTGGTGGAAGCATGGAACTCTCTCCCACAAAAAGCAGTGGATGCTAGCTCAATTAATAATTTTAAATCTGAGATCCATAGATTTTTGCTAGCCCAGGGTAGTAGGTGGATGCAGTTAAAATACAGATCAATTATCTCATTGAATGGCAGAGCAGGCTTGAAGGGCTGAATTATCTACTTCTGTTCCTATGTTAATGTTTCATGTGGGGACCCTTCCACAAAACCTCTGGAACGCCTGTGGATTTGGCCAGTGCAGATTTACTCAAAGAGTTCAAGAGGGAGCCAGATGAGTTCCTGCAAGTGGAAATCATCTCCAGTTATGGGAGACAAGTTGGTTAAAGGGCTAGTGGTAATGGTCATTGTGATTTCCTGGAGCTTGTTTGGTTGCTTGTGGGGGCTCTGAGAGTCATTTCCCAGAGTTACTTTTCCTCTGATTTTTGCTCCTGTCAGAAGGAGGTGGAATGGTTAGGGGTGTGATTGGTTTGAGGCTTTGATGTTGGACAGGGCAGACATGATGGAGCAGCTGGTCTTTTCCTGTTTGCTGGTATGGTTTTTGGAACTGTCAAAACTTGACTGGCCCTAAGCTTCTTCCAAGTAGGTAAGTGAATGTTAGATTGCACCTGATAGTTCTTTTAAAAAGTAACTGAATCATGCTGAAAGTTTCGTGTAAATTCTTTTGAAAGCCTTTTAGTAGCTATAATCTTTGGAATATAAGTGTTGTTTGCTGGTTTTAAAATTGCATCACTTGATAACATTTTCCTGCTCCTCTAGGAGGCTAGAATGGCAGCAGCTAGAGGAGAAAGGCGAAGGCTTCTGCAATTTGGCAAGTTGTGAGTCGAAGTGTTGCTGCAGGCTGTGGAAGGCAGAGGGCAGTGCTGTACCTTGTATTGAGCAAATAAAAGTATCCAAGACTGCGAGAAGCAATGTGTGGTAGCAAATAGAAGAGGAACTGCACTCCAATGTACTGACTAATGTACATGGCTACAGTGCTGGAAGGAGTACACTGAGTTAGTCAGATAAGGCAAGGTCAGCGACTGTGCTTCTCACTAAGAAAGTGATTGCCTTATGTGCTTCAGTATCCCTGCCCTCCTGGGTGCTGAACCCAGAAAAAGCACCCCTATTTATGTTATGTTATGCACCTAGGCCAAGAAAAGGCCAACAGACCCATACACTTGTCCCATTTTCTTGTCAGAGCTTATGCTGATGTACCAGGCCCCCTTCCCCCATCCTCCTGAGAGAGACAAAAATTAAAGAAGAAACCTGTAGTCAATTCAGGAATTCCATGTAAAAGATTCCTCTCCAACCCCTCACATGCAACCCCTAGGTGGCTCCAAACCTACTACGACACAAAAGCAAAATACTGCGGATGCTGGAAATAGGAAATAAAAACAGAAAATTCTGGAAATACACAGCAGGTCTGGCAGCATCTGTGGAGAGAGAAACAGAGTTAACGTTTCAAGTCAATGACTTTTCATTGACCTGAAATGTTGCGCAGAATCTTGTCGCCTTAGTTTTTTTTTTCAGACGTTGGGATCATTTGTGGATCGGCAATCCGCATGGCGATTGTTTGAACTTCTGGTTGAATCTTCCAGAAGGCATCCAATCACCAACCACTTCTGGGATCGCTGTCCAATTAGGGATGGTAAGTGGAACACCGAGTTGGCAGCTGGCCTGAGCATGCAAGATTTAAAGCGCTGCCCGCAGCCATCACAGTGGCTGCATTGAGAGAACTGAGGTGGTGTTTTTCAGCAGGGACCTGTGCAGAACATGGATGCCAGATGGGGAAGGGCTGCACCCTGCTTAACCAATGCATCCCTGGAGGTTATGTTGCAGGCGGTGAGGGGTTAGAGACAAGTGCTGTTTCCAGAGGATGGGAGAAGGAAGCTAGCCAGTATGACCAAGCAGGCATGGCTGGAGGTAGGTGAGGAGGGCAGCAGTCAAGGCACATCATCAGAACATCGATACAGTACAGGAAGTGATGAAATGACCTCTTGAGGGCTGGCAAGGTGTCTGCCCTGAAATTATCAGTTGGCAGCATGATTCTCTCACCTCTTCATCAGGCATCTGCACAGGAAGATGCAAAGGAACACTTCCTGCATCAACACAAAGGAATGTTTCACAAGGTCCCATCGTCATCCTTCATGTACACAGACAGCACTCACAGTCAGCCCTAAAGTGATGACCTTGCATATCCCATTCCACAGTGAAGTCCATCAAATGTCGCATCGCCATTTTTTTCCGCACACTACACCCCTCATCTTCCTAACACTGTTCTTTTTCTCATTGTAGGGGAAGAGAGCACATAATTCCCAGTAGTGGTGTTGAACCAAGGTGGAGTCCATTACTGGCAATCCTGACACCAATGGAGGCGAGGCCCTGGAGATTGGCAGGATGGCAGCATGCCAATTCATCGCCCAGGGGGAGATAAGGGTGCAGCAGAGAATGAGTGAAAGCATTATGTTGTGATCAGGAAATTGGATATGAGCAGCTTCTTCAGTGCTGTATTTGTATCCAAAAGTGACCATTTCAAGCTCAGCAACATGCGATAGCATGAAAGCAATAGCTCATAGGTACTTCACTAGCTGAGGTTTTCTCTCTCCCGCAGGGGCAATGCCGGAGATACAGCTACAGCAGCATGAGGAAGCAGTGCAGACCTCAGAGGAAGATCAGCACTCTGAGGGAGCACCGTCACATGGGTCGAGTGCACCCTCCACTACAGCAGAGACACTCACATCAGTGGGGCCTCAGTCGCAGATAAAACGGGTGGCACAAGGTGAGCAGCATGTCACATGTGAGCAGGAGCAGGTGATGGAGGCAGCAGCTGCTGTGGATAATCCTCATCGGAGGACTGAGGATAGCTCCAGCCATGCTCAGCTCGACAGAGATGCTGAGCCTCAGGGGTGATATATGAAGCAATTGCTTGTCGAGTAGCAAAGGGAGATGTGTAGACATTTGTCAGAGTTTCCAGATGCAGTGCAGTCCCTTGCATGGACGATGAAGGAGTATATCGATGCTATGAATGCAGCAATCTCTCAGGCATATGAGCGCATGATCTCCACCACTGAAGCAGTGGCCACACTCATGAAGAGTCATATGCAGCAGGCCAATGAGTGGCTGTAGCACCAACGTAGTGACCTCCACACTATGCCAGCAATTCTTAATAGCTTGGATTGGTCATGGCAGTGATGGCTCAGAAATGTATGGAGGCCCAGCCAGGTGCTCTCCTGCTTTTGGTTAGCAGCGAAGTGCAAGTGGGTCTTAAAAGGGCAATGGATGATAGCAATGGGCACTCTCCTCAAGACGCCCCCTAGTCACCTCTGACAGAGACACAAATGCTGCATCATAGAATCGTGGAATCATAGAAATTTGCAGAATGGAAGGAGGCTATTCTGCCCATCATTTCCATGCCAGCCGACAAGGAGCCATCCAGCTTAATGCCATTTTCCAGCACTTGGCCTGTAGCCTTGTAGGTTATGACTCGACAAGTGCATATCAAAGTATTGTTTAAATGTTAGGAGGGTTTCTGCCTCTTCCACCCTTGCAGGCAGTGAGTTCCAGATCCTTATCACTCTTTTGGTGAAAAAATTTCCATTCGAATCTCCTCTAAACCTACTACCTCTTACCCTAAATCTATGTCCCCTGGTTATGGACCCCTGAAACAAGGGAAATAGGGCCTCTCTATCTAATCTATCTGGACCCCTTATCATTTTATACACTTCAGTTAGGTCTCCTCCCAGCCTCCTCTGTTCCAAAGAAAACAATCTTAGCCTATTCAGTCTTTCCTCATAACTAAAATTCTCTAGTCCAGGCAACATCTTTGTAAATATCCTCTCTACCCTCTCCAGTGCAATCACATCTTTCCTATAGTGAGATGACCACAACTGCACGCAGTGCTCCAGCTGTGGCCTTACTAGTGTTTTATACAGTTCCAGCATAACCTCCCTGCTCTCATATTCTATACCTCAGCTAATAAAGCCAAGAATCCCATATGCCTTCTTGACCACCTTATCTACATATCTAGCCACCTTCAGAGATCTATGGAGAAACACTCCAAGGTCCCTTTGTTCCTCGACATGTCTCAGTATCCCACCATTTATTGTGTATTCCCTGGCCTTGTTAGCCTTCCCCAAATGCTTTACCTCACAGTTCTCCGGACTGAAATCCATTTGCCACTGTCCTGCCCACCTCTCTAGTCCATTGATATCTCCCTGCTGTCTACAGCTTTCTTCTTCATTATCAACCACATGGCCAATTTTTGCATTCTCTGGAAACTTCTTAATCATACTTTCTACATTTAAGTTCAAATCATTAATATGTACCAGAAAAGGTAAGGGACATAGTACTGAGCCCTGCGGATCCCCACTGGAAACAGTCGTCCAATCACAAAAACACCCATCAACCATTACCCTTTGCTTTCTGCCTCTGAGCCAATTTTGGATCCAACTTGCCTTTTGCCTTCGATCCCATGGGCTTTTACTTTTGTGATCAGTCTGCCATGTGGGACCTTATCAAAAGCCTTGCGAAAATCCATATAGACTGCATCAAATGCACTACCCTCATCAACCCTCCTTGTACCTCCTCAAAAAATTCAATCATGTTAGTCACACACGACCTTTCCTTAACAAATCCAAGCCGACTGTCTTTGATTAATCCGTGTCTTTCTAAATGAAGATTTATCCTATCCCTCAGATTTTTTTCCAATAATTCTCTCACCACCAAGGTTAGGCTGACTGGGTCTGTAATTACTCAGTCTATCACTTTCTCCCTTTTTAAACAATGGTATAACATTAGCTGTCCTCCAGTCCTCCGGCACCACACTGTAGCCAGAGGATTGGAAAATGATGGTCAGAGCCTCCGGTACTTCTTCTCTTGCTTCCCTTAACAACCTAGGATACAATTCATCCAGGCCTGTGGATTTATCTACTTTCAAAGATACTGAAACCCTTAATACTTCCTATCTCACCAAGCTAACTTCATCTAATATTTCACATTCCTCCTCCCTGATTGTAATGTTTATATTGCCCTCTCTTTTGTGAAAACATAGAAAATTGGAGCAGAAGTAGGCCATTCAGACATAAAGTGTTTATTAAGAATCATACCAACATCCTGTGCCTCCACACACAGATTACCCTGATGGTACCTGATAGGCCCTGCTCTTTATTTAGTTATCCTCTTGTTCTTTATGTATTGATAAAAAATCTTTGCTTTTTTTCTTGATTTTTTTAGCCAATATTTTTTCATGCCCTCTCTTTGTTTTCCTAATTTCCTTTTTAATTTCACCCCTGCACTTTTTATACTGCTCTAGACTTTCTGCAGTATTGAGCCCTCAGTATCTGTCATAAGCTTCCCAATTTTTATTTATCCTTTCCTTTAAGCCCCTTGACATCTAGGGGCTCTGGATTTGTTAGTCTCATCCTTTTTCTTTAAGGGAACATACTTGCTCTGAACCCCTCCCCCACCCCACTATCTCTTCCTTGAATGCCTCCCACTGATCTGGTACTGATTTACCTTCAAGTAGCTGTTTCCCATCCACTTTAGCTAAATCACATCTTAGCTTAGTAAAATTAGCTTTTCCCTAATTAAGAACTTTTATTCCTGGTCTATCTTTATCCTTTTCCTTAACTACTTAAAATCTAACTGAATTATGATCACTCTCACCAAAGTGCTCCCCAATTAATACCCCTTCCACCAGTGCAGCTTTATTCCCTAAAATTAAGTCCAGAACTGTCCCCTCTCTTTTTGGGCTTGCTACATACTGGTTAAAAAAGTTCTCCTGAATGCATTTTAAGAGTTCTGCTCTCTCTCTACCTTTCACACTAATTCTATCCCAGTTAATATTAGGGTAGTTGAAATCCCCCATGATTACTGCCCTATTATGATGGAACCATCCACAGAGGCTGCCTCTGCACAGAGGCAGGTGGGCCAGTCTGTGGCAGAGCCCTCATGGGCATTGCAACCCAGTGGACGCACCGTGTGCATCTCATTCACTGGAGCAGAGAAGCAAGCAACCTGCCGCCACTCTGCTCCAGCCACAAGGCTAACACCATGTAGAAGTACAAGGAAGAGAAGGCGGAAATAGTCTTAGCTGCACAATGGGATTCACTTAATGCCACTGACATGATGAATAACTTAATTGCAATGTAACTGTTTGTTTTGGCTAACTGATAAGTGTCATGTAGTTCTTAGTGCCCCATTGCACATTAACCATGAGGTGCGGCCTAGATATGAGAGCAATCAATGTTGTAAGTCACAGTGTTAAATTGGCAGGGGTAGCGACTTGGGATGTCTTCAAGCAAGGTGAACTGTATGTTGTGGTAGGCTTGTGATTGCAGCCACAACTGATGCCACAGCGGCCCATGTGCCAAAGGTGCCGTATAGGAAGCACTGCTCTCTTGCCTGGATGAGAGCGTCGCGGACTTCCATGGTCAATGGACACGGACGTCAATGGGACCTCTGGATGGGCATGCTCCGCTGGCTGATCATCATCTTCCTCCTGCTCCTCTGAGGATGCTGAGCGGTCATCAACATCCTCCGGTGCCAGTTACACTTCTCCCTGTAGCACCAGGTTGTGCAAAGCGCAGCACATCACCGCTATCCACGAGACCCTTGAAGGGCCATATTGGAGGGTTCCCCCAGAGTGGTCAAAGCACCGGATATGCATTTTCAGCAAGCCAATGGCCTGCTCAATGGTTGCCCTGGTCATCAAATGACAAAGGATGTATCTCTTGTGTGCCTCCACAGTGGGCTTTGCACTGGCATCACCTGCCATGTCTTCAGCGAGTACCCCTTATCACCCAGGAACCATCCACAGAGGCTGTCCGATGGCCTGAAGTGTTGCGACACCTGAGACAGCCTCAGGATGAATGTATCATGGCAGCTGCCCGGGAACCTTGCACATAGTTGCAGGAGTCCTTTGAGGTAGTCGCATACTAGCTGCATGTTAAAGGAGTGGAATCCCTTCCTATTTACAAATGCACCTGGTTGCTCTGACAGAGCCTTAATGGCCGCATGGGTGCAGTCTATCACACCCTGTACCTGAGGCAATCTTGCCATGCAGGCAAAGTTGACAGTCCTCTGGGCCTGACTGGCAGCATCATTTTCAAATCTGATGTAGTCCGATGCCCTTGCAGAGGGCATCCATCACCTGAGTGATGCTGTTATGCGCAGCAGATTGTGAGATCCTACAGATGTCAGCAGCTGCCCCTGGAATGATTCAGATGCAAAGAAATTCATTGCTATGGTAACCTTGACTGCTACGGGCAATGGATGTCCACCAGCTCCTTCTACCCTCATGTCCTCCTCTGAAAGGGCACAAAGGTCTTCGACCACCTGCTGTAAGAGTTGCAGATGCTGCTGCTATGAGAGGTCCAGGAAGATGGCCCTTTGCCTGTACACCCTGTGCTGAGAGTAATGCCTGCTTCTATCTCCTGGCCCTCGGCCAACCCCTCTGCACCATCCAGCTGCATGTGGGTGCATTGCTTGCTGCAGCTGCTGCTCCTGCTCCACTTGCCGCCCCTCCGCCTGTAGCCGGTGAGGTGGGTCTCGCTGCTGCTCCTCCTCAGGGGTCCACCTGACCTCAGGATAGGTGGACCCCATGAATCTAGACACAAGAGTCTATAGCCCCATTCAAGATGTTTCAGCAATGTCTTTCTCCCCAACACTAGCAGTAATAGTGGTCTCACTGAGCTGCTCCTGTAATGAAAAGCCTCATCCTATGGCTGACCTCAGCCCTGCCACTTTCCCCCTTTATAGTACTGAGTGCATGTCAGTTTCAGGCCTCAATGACTTCCTGCTGTGCACTCGCCTCCTCTGAGTTAATGAGTTCCAGACACTGCGTGCATCTCATGTGCTGCTGGTAAAAAGCCATTGACCTGGGAAATGCCTGGTAATTTCCTCATTGGCAAGTTCAATTGCCTTCACGCTGTTGCCGGGTGGATTGCTGACGGCACACATAACCCTGGGAAACCAACCCACCACCATATTTCTCAGCCCTCCCCCACCTCCAAACTCACCTGGGAAAATTTCCCCGTTGATGGTTTCTCTCCAAATCCATTAGTTATTTTCTGAAATAGTTAGTCGTACCTACCTTAGATGATTGGGTGACAGAAATTAAAACTCCCCCCATTCAATCTACCACATGTCAGATACTGTGATCTCACACATGAGCAAAATACAGCATTCTGATGAAAGGTCATCAAACTGACATGTTAACTCTGTTTAGATTAGATTAGATTAGAGATACAGCACTGAAACAGGCCCTTCGGCCCACCGAGTCTGTGCCGACCATCAACCACCCATTTATACTAATCCTACACTAATCCCATATTCCTACCAAACATCACCACCTGTCCCTATATTTCCCTACCACCTACCTATACTAGTGACAATTTATAATAGTCAATTTACCTACCAACCTGTAAGTCTTTTGGCTTGTGGGAGGAAACCGGAGCACCCGGAGAAAACCCACGCAGACACAGGGAGAACTTGCAAACTCCACACAGGCAGTACCCGGAATCGAACCCGGGTCGCTGGAGCTGTGAGGTTGCGGTGCTAACCACTGCGCCACTGAGTTTCTCTCTCATCAGATACTGCCAGACCTGCTGAGAATTTCCAACATTTTCTGTCTTTATTCCTGTGATCTTATCCTTATCCTTATTCAAATAATAGATGATAGTGAAGTAATGGTGAGACCTGCTGGTGGAAACACATACAGTTTACATCACTGCAAACACAGCAGCATAAGCTTCAGAGTAGTTGGCAATGGATTTTGTTTGTAAGGAATCTACTTGCTAATGAACACTATTTTTTTGAGTCAGACTTGTCCTTTAATACATGCTGGATATTATCTTGAATCACACTGTTTGAAAATCAGACATGGATGGAAAAGAAAGAATGGAAGGAAGAGAGAAGGAGAGAGAAAAAAAGAGGAAAAAAGAGCAATAAAGAGAGATGTGACTTCAATGGAAATGAAAATTGGGAGAAATGTAAAACTGCTGACTTGCTATCACCTGTTTTACAATATTGCACAGTTAAAATTACACCCAACATGTTAATATACAAGTGATAGACACTGTAAGAAATAAAGGTGTTACAGAATCACACACTAGTTAAGAGAAATTCCTCAGCAGTCTACCTGAGCTAAAACAGAACGATGTCAATCATGTTAGATGAGGTTCTTCACAAGGGCCTGTTATGTGGCCTAGGACATAACATAGAAAGAAACTTTTGTGTAGGAATAATAATATAAAATCAAAATATTCTGATGCTGGAAAGCTGAAATAAAAACAGAAAATGCTGGAAATACTCAGCAGGTCTGGCAGCATCTGTGGAGAGAGAAGCAGAGTTAACGTTCAGGTCTGTGACCTTTGTGTAGGCATAGCTGGGCCTGATGAGATGTTGGGAAAGGACCTTCATGATCCGTGTATCTAAACAAACTATCTGGGAGAAGGTAAAAAGATGTCAACCCAAGAGATAAGCGAAGGAATGATCTCACAGGACTGGAACTTAGCTTAGGAGGGATCCACCTATTAGAATTAGAACATTCCAGCGCAGTACAGGCCCTTCGGCCCTCGATGTTGCGCCGACCTGTGAAACCATCTGACCTACACTATTCCATTTTCATCCATATGTCTATCCAATGACCACTTAAATGCCCTTAAAGTTGGCGAGTCTACTACTGTTGCAGGCAGGGTGTTTCACGCCCCTACTACTCTCTGAGTAAAGAAACTACCTCTAACATCTGTCCTATATCTATCACCCCTCAACTTAAAGCTATGTCCCCTCGTGTTTGCCATCACCATCCGAGGAAAAAGACTCTCACGATCCACCCTATCTAACCCTCTGATTATCTTATATGTCTCTATTAAGTCACCTCTCCTCCTCCTTCTCTCCAATGAAAACAACCTCAAGTCCCTCAGCCTTTCCTCGTAAGACCTTCCCTCCATACCAGGCAACATCCTAGTAAATCTCCTCTGCACCCTTTCCAAAGCTTCCACATCCTTCCTATAATGCGGTGACCAGAACTGCATGCAATACTCCAGGTGCGGTCTCACCAGAGTTTTGTACAGCTGCAGCATGACCTCGTGGCTCCGAAACTCGATCCCCCTACTAATAAAAGCTAACACACCATATGCCTTCTTAACAGCCCTATTAACCTGGGTAGCAACCTTCAGGGATTTATGCACCTGGACACCAAGATCTCTCTGTTCATCTGCACTACCAACAATCTTCCCATTAGCCCAGTACTCTGCATTCCTGTTACTCCTTCCAAAGTGAATCACCTCACACTTTTCCGCATTAAACTCCATTTGCCATCTCTCAGCCCAGCTCTGCAGCCTATCTATGTCCCTCTGTACCCGACAACATCCTTCGGCACTATCCACAACTCCACCGACCTTCGTGTCATCCGCAAATTTACTAACCCACCCTTCTACACCCTCTTCCAGGTCATTTATAAAAATGACAAACAGCAGTAGCCCCAAAACAGATCCTTGCGGTACACCACTAGTAACTAAACTCCAGGATGAACATTTGCCATCACCCACCACCCTCAGTCTTCTTTCAGCTAGCCAATTTCTGATTCAAAGCTCTAAATCACCTTCAACCCCATACTTCCGTATTTTCTGCAATAGCCTACCGTGGGGAACCTTATCAAATGCCTTACTGAAATCCATATACACCACATCCACTGCTTTACCCTCATCCACCTGTTTGGTCACCTTCTCGAAAAACTCAATAAGGTTTGTGAGGCACGACCTACCCTTCACAAAACCGTGCTGACTATCGCTAATGAACTTATTCTTTTCAAGATGATTATAAATCCTGTCTCTTATAACCTTTTCCAACATTTTACCCACAACCGAAGTAAGGCTCACAGGTCTATAATTACCAGGGCTGTCTCTACTCCCCTTCTTGAACAAGGGGACAACATTTGCTATCCTCCAGTCTTCCGGCACTATTCCTGTCGATAATGATGACATAAAGATCAAGGACAAAGGCTCTGCAATCTCCTCCCTGGCTTCCCAGAGAATCCTAGGATAAATCCCATCTGGCCCAGGGGACTTATCTATTTTCACACTTTCCAAAATTGATAACACCTCCTCCTTGTGAACCTCAATCCCATCTAGCCTAGTAGTCTGAATCTCAGTATTCTCCTCGACAACATTTTCTTTCTCTACTGTAAATACTGACGAAAAATATTCATTTAACGCTTCCCCTATCTCCTCTGATTCCACACACAACTTCCCACTACTATCCTTGATTGGCCCTAATCTAACTCTAGTCATTCTTTTATTCCTGATATACCTATAGAAAGCCTTAGGGTTTTCCTTGATCCTATCCGCCAATGACTTCTCGTGTCCTCTCCTTGCTCTTCTTAGCTCTCCCTTTAGATCCTTCCTGGCTAGCTTGTAACTCTCAAGCGCCCTAACTGAGCCTTCACGTCTCATCCTAACATAAGCCTTCTTCTTCCTCTTGACAAGCGCTTCAACTTCTTTAGTAAACCACGGCTCCCTCGCTCGACAACTTCCTCCCTGCCTGACAGGTACATACTTATCAAGGACACGCAGTAGCTGCTCCTTGAATAAGCTCCACATTTCGATTGTGCCCATCCCCTGCAGTTTCCTTCCCCATCCTACGCATCCCAAATCTTGCCTAATCGCATCATAATTTCCTTTCCCCCAGCTATAATTCTTGCCCTGCGGTATGTACCTGGCCCTGCTCATCGCGAAGGTAAACCTAACCGAATTGTGATCACTATCACCAAAGTGCTCACCTACATCTAAATCTAACACCTGGCCGGGTTCATTACCCAGTACCAAATCCAATGTGGCATCGCCCCTGGTTGGCCTGTCTACATACTGTGTCAGAAAACCCTCCTGCACACACTGGACAAAAACTGACCCATCTAAAGTACTCGAACTATAGTATTTCCAGTCAATATTTGGAAAGTTAAAGTCCCCCATAACAACTGCCCTGCTACTCTCGCCCCTGTCGAGAATCATCTTCGCTATCCTTTCCTCTACATCTCTGGAACTATTCGGAGGTCTATAGAAGACTCCCAACAGGGTGACCTCTCCTCTCCTGTTTCTAACCTCGGCCCATACTACCTCGGTAGACGAGTCCTCAAACGTCCTTTCTGCCGCTGTAATACTCTCCTTGATTAACAATGCCACACCCCCTCCTCTTTTACCATCTTCTCTGTTCTTACTGAAACATCTAAATCCCGGAACCTGCAACATCCATTCCTGTCCCTGCTCTACCCATGTCTCCGAAATGGCCACTACATCGAGATCCCAGGTACCAACCCATGCTGCAAGCTCACCCACCTTATTCCGGATGCTCCTGGCGTTGAAGTAGACACACTTTAAACCAAGTTCTTGCTTGCCAGTGCCCTCTTGCGTCCTTGTAACCTTATCCCTGACCTCACTACTCGCAACATCCTGTACACTGGAACTACAATTTAGGTTCCCATTCCGCTGCTGAATTAGTTTAAACCCCCCCGAAGAGCACTAGCAAATCTCCCCCCCAGGATATTGGTACCCCTCTGGTTCAGGTGAAGACCATCTTGTTTGTGGAGGTCCCACCTACCCCAGAAAGAGCCCCAATTATCCAGGAAACCAAAACCCTCCCTCCTACACCATCCCTGCATCCACGTGTTCAACTCCTCTCTCTCCCTATTTCTCGCTTCGCTATCACGTGGCACGGGCAACAACCCAGAGATAACAACTCTGTTTGTTCTCGCTCTAAGCTTCCACCCTAGCTCCCTGAATTTCTGCCTTAAATCCCCATCTCTCTTTCTACCTATGTCGTTGGTGCCTATGTGGACCATGACTTGGGGCTGCTCCCCCTCCCCCTTAACGATCCCAAAAACACGATCCGAGACATCACGAACCCTGGCACCTGGGAGGCAACACACCAACCGTGAGTCTCTCTCGTTCCCACAGAACCTCCTATCTGTTCCCCTAACTATGGAGTCCCCAATGACTAATGCTCTGCTCCTCTTCCCCCTTCCCTTCTGAGCAACAGGGACAGACTCTGTGCCAGAGACCTGTACCCCATTGCTTACCCCTGGTAAGTTGTCCCCCGCAACAGTATCCAAAACGGTATACCTGTTGTAACGGTATTTCTCTGTAATTGGACAACTGAATGGGTAAATTAATTAAAGGAATGATTGACATGGGGTATCCACCTGCCCCTAAAATAAGGTATAAATGGGCAGTTGTGAAGGAAAGGAGGGCAGATGGAGGAGATCTCCCGAGGTGGATCCATGCTGGCTTTGGCTTTACACCTTGGTCAGCTCAACCTCAAGATGGATCCATGCCAGCTTCTGCTTAACACCTCAGCCAGCTCAAGAGACGACCGAAGAAGAGATCATTAACGCAGGCTGCTAAGATCAAAGTGTTCTGCCACATCATCTGTCCGATTCAGGACCGGTAAACCACTCTCACTTGTTGTGGGTCGCATGTCTCCTATGTCTATTTAGATTATGTGTTGTATTTGAACTGTCGCTCCTCAATAAAACCACTTGTGACACCTTGACCTTTTCGGGTAATCTGTGACCCGTGATCAAATCTTAAAACACTATAATATTAAACTCTTTGCAACTGTGTCAGGTACAGTAGCATGGTGGTTATGCTACTTATGCTCTAGTATTCCAGAGGCCTGGACTAATGATACAGAGATATGAGTTCAAGTCCCACCTTAGTGGCTAGGGAATTTCACTGAATCAGAATTAATTAATTCAATAAAATCTGGAATGAAAAGCTAGTATCAGCAATAGTGACCATGAAACTACTGAATTGTCATAAAAACCCATTTGCTTCACTAATTCCTTTAGGGAAGGAAATCTGTCACCCTTACCCGGTCTGGCCTATATGTGACTCCAGAGCTACAGCAATGTGGTTGACTCTTAATTGCCTTCTGAAATGGCCTAGCAAACCATTCGTTTGTACCAAACTGCTATGCTTTCAGCGGTTCAAGAAGGCAGCTTGCCACCACATTCTCAAGGACAATTAGGAATGGGAAATAAATGCTAGTCTGCCCAGCAACACCCACATCTTAGAATTAGAGAATGGTTACAGCACAGAAAGAGACCATTTGACTCGTTCTGTCAGTGCTGGTTCTCTGCAAGATAATTTAGCTAGTCCCACTACCTTGCCCTTTCCCTGTAGCCCTGAATTTCTTTTCTCTTCTGATGGTTATCCAATTCCCTTTTGAAAGCCACAATTGAATCTGTCTCCACCACACTCTCAGGCACTGCATTCCGGATCCTAAGCACACGCTGCATAAAAATGCTTTTCCTCATGTCGCCTCCGGTTCTTTTGCCAATCACCTTAAAGTGGTGTCCTCTGGTTCTTGATCCTTCTGCCGATGGGAATGGTTTCTCTCTATCTACTCTGTCTAGACTCCTCATGATTTTGAACACCTCTACTAAACCTCTTATCAACCTTCTCTTCCCAAAGGAGAACAACCCAAACTTCTCCAGCCTATTCACATAACTGAAGTTCCTCATCACTGGAACCATTCTCATGAATCTTTTTTGCACCCTCTCTAAAACATTCACATCTTTCCTAAAATATGGTGCCCAGATTGGACACAATACTCCAGTTGGGGCCAAGCCAAGGTTTTATAATAGTTCATCACAACTTTCTTGCTTTTGTACTCTATGCCTCTGTTTATAAAGCCTCGGATCATGTCTCAACTTGTCCTGCCACCTTTAGTGATTTCTGCATATATACCCCAGGTCTCTCTGTTCCTGCACCCCCTTTAGAATTGTACCCTTTCTTTTATCTTGCCTCTCCTTCTTCTTCCTACCAAAATCTATCATTTCACACTTCTCTGCATTACATTTCATCTGCCATGTGTCCACCCATTCCACCAGCCTATCTATGTCCTCTTGAAATCTATCACTATCTTCCTCACAGTTCACAATACTTCCAAGTTTTGTGTCATCTGTAAATTTTAAAATTGTGCCTTGTACACCCAAGTTTAAGTTATTAATATATATCAAGAAAAGCAGCGATCCTAGTACCAAACCCAGGGGAATACCACGCTATATCTTCCTCCAGTCCAAAAAACAACCATTCACTACTACTCTCTGTTTCCTGCCACTCAGCCAACTTCATATCCATGCTGCCACTGTTCCTATTATTCCATGGGCTTCAACTTTGCCGGCAAGCCTATTATGTGACAGTTTGTCAAACACCTTTTGGACATCCATGTACATCATATTTACTGCATTCCCCTTATCAGACCTCTCTGTTATAGCATCGAAAAACTCAATCACATTAGTTGAACATGATTTGCTTTTACCTATCCATGTTGACTTTCTTTAATTAATCTACATTTGCCCAAGTGACTGTTAATTTTATCCTGGATTATCATTTCTAAAAGTGGCGCAGTGGTTAGCACCGCAGCCTCACAGCTCCAGTGACCCGGGTTCAAGTCTGGGTACTGCCTGTGTGGAGTTTGTAAGTTCTCCCTGTGTCTGCGTGGGTTTCCTCCGGGTGCTCCGGTTTCCTCCCACATGCCAAAGACTTGCTGGTTGGTAGGTTAATTGGCCATTATAATGTGCCCCTAGTATAGGTAGGTGGTAGGGAAATATAGGGACAGGTGGGGATGTGGTAGCAATATGGGATTAGTGTAGGATTAGTATAAATGGGTGGTTGATGGTCGGCATAGACTCGGTGGGCCGAAGGGCCTGTTTCAGTGCTGTATCACTAAAACGAAAAAAAAACTAAAACTAATACCTCTTTTATCAATTTTTAACCCATCCAGCATCTCAAGTATCTCCTCCTTTACTGTGACTTTGGCAGCATCTTCTTCCTTAGTAAAGACAGATGCAAAGTAGTCATTTAGTTCCTCAGCCATGCCCTCTGTATCCATGCCTAGATAGCCTTTTGGGACCTTAATAGGCCCCACCCCTCCTCTTAGTACTCTTTTACTGTTTGTATGCCTATAGAAGACTTTTGGATTCCCTTTTAGATTAGCTGTCAGTTTCTTCTCATACTCTTTCTTTGCCTCTCTTATTTTCTTTTTCACTTCCCCTCTGAACTTTCAATAGTCAGGCTGGTTTTCATTGCATTATCAACCTGACATCTGTCATACGCACCCTGTTTTTGCTTCATCTTACTCTCTATCTCTTTCTTCATCCAGGGAGATCTGGCTTTGCTATCTTACCTTTTCTCCTCATGGGAATGAACCTTGACTGTATCCAAACAATCTCCTCTTTAAAGACAGCCCATTGTTCGATTATAGTTTTGCCTGCCAATCTTTGATTCCAATTTAATCGGGACAGATCCATTCTCACCCCATTGAAATTGCCCTCTTTCAATTAAGTGTTCAGAAATATAATATACCACTCTCACTCACAGTGTGCCTGGAATGTATAATTTGATCCAGTCCTGGAGGCAGCAGTATTTGATAATGCAAAAATAGTTGTTTGACAACAGCAGCAGGATAGCTGACAATGCAAAGTGGTGGCAAAATAATTGGCAACTCATAGTAGGAAAGAATGACTAAAAGGTTAATAAGGAAGGAGAAATTAGAGTACGAGAGAAAGCTAGCGAGAAATATAAAAACAGATAGTAAGAGTTTCTACAAGTATTTAAAAAGGAAAAGAGTGAGTAAAGTGAGCATTGGTCCTCTGGAGAGTGAGTCTGGGGAACTAATAATGAAAAATAGGGAGATGGCAGATGAATTAAACAGATATTTTGCATCGGTCTCTACTGTAGAGGATACAAATAACATCCCAGAAATAATTGTGAATCAGGAGTTGAAAGGGATAGAGGAACTTAAAACAATTGCAATCACCAGGGAAAGGGTATTGAAAAAATTATTAGAACTAAAAGCTGACAAGTCCCCAGCTCCTGAAGAACTTCAACCTCGGGTCTTAAAAGAAATGGCTGTGAAGATAGTAGATGCATTGGTTTTAATTTTCCAAAAAAATTCCCTAGATTCTGGAAAGGTCCCATCAGATTGGAAAATAGCAAATGTGACTCCTCTATTCAAGAAATGAGGGAGACAGAAGGCAGGAAACTACAGGCCAGGTAGCTTAACATCTGTCATAGGGAAAATGCTGGAATCCATTATTAAGGAGATTATGGTGGGGCACTTAAAAATCTCAATGCAATCAGGCAGAATCAGCATGGCTTTATGAAAGGGAAATCATGTTTGACTAAGTTATTGCATTTCTTTAAGGAAGTAACAAACAACATGGATAAAGGGGAACCTCTGGATGTGCTATACTTAAATTTCCAGAAGGCATTTGACAAGGTGCCACATCAAAGGGTACTAAGCAAAATATGAGCTTATGGCATTGGGTGCAACGTATTAACATGGATAGAGGATTGGTTAGCTAACAGGAAACAGAGAGTAGGCATAAAAGGGTCATTTTCAGGTTGGCAAGATGTGACGAGTGGAGTGCCACAGGGATCAGGGTTGCGACCTCAACTATTTACAATTTATATCAATGACTTGGATGAAGGGACTGAATGTATGGTGGCTAAATTTGCTGATGACACAAAGATAGGAAAGTAAGTTGTAACGAGGATATAAGGAGTCTGCAAAGGGATATAGATAGGTTAAGTGAGTGGGCATAAAAATTGGCAAATGGAATATAATGTGGGAAAATATGAACGTATCCACTTTGGCAGGAAGAATAGTGAAGCAGCATATTATTTAAATGGAGAGAGATTGCAGAACTCTGAGATACAGAGGGATCTTGGTGTCCTGGTACATGAATCACAAAAGATTCGTCTGCAGATGTAGCAAATGATTAGGAAGGCAAGTAGAATGTGGTTGTTTATATCAAGGAGAATGGAATATAAAAGTAGGGATGTTTTGTTACAGTTGTATAGGGTACTGGTGAGACCACATCTGGAGTACTGTGTACAGTTTTGGTCTCCTTATTTAAGAAAGGATATAAATGCATTTAGAAGCAGGTCAGAGAAGGTTCACGCGACTGATACCTGGGATGGGGATGGGGGTTATCTTTTGAAGAAAGGTTGGACAGGTTGGGTCTGTATCCACTGGAGTTTAGAAGAATGAGATGTGATCTTATTGAAACATATATGATCCTGAGAGCACTTGACAGAGTGGTTGTTGAAAGGATGTTTCCCCTTCTGGGAGGGACGAGAACTAGGGGACACACTTAAGATGGAGATGAAGAGAAATTCTTTCTCTCAGAGGATTGTGAGTCTTTGGAACTCTTTTCCCCAGAGCGTGATGGAGGCAGGGTCAGTGAAAATGTTTAAGGCAAAGGTAGATAAATTCTTGACAAACAATTGAGTCAAAGAATATCAGGGGTAGGCGGGAAAGTGGAGTCGAGGCCACAATCAGATCAGCCATGATCTTATTAAATGACAGAGCAGGCTCGAAGGGGCCGAATGGCCTACTCCTGTTCCTAATTCAAATGTTTGTATGTCTCCTCCCAATCGCTTGCAATCCTTGACTGGACAAGTGGCTTGCATTCTTCTTCCAGAAAATGTTGTGTCTGCAATACCAGGCAAGTTTGCCCACCTACCAACCTCTTCCTGCCACCTTCCAGCCTGCACCCATAGCCCTTGACCCACACAACTTAACTGTCACCCTTCCCCCTGTTACCATAGAGCCTTCCCCCATTACCGTGGACTGGCTCATCATCAATTTATACGTGCCATCCCTCCTCCCCGTCCCTACTCCTGCCACCATCCAACTGCCAACTCTCACCCTTGAACCTCCAAGAATCCACCTTGATATAGTTACAGATTCCCCATTCCCTCCCTATGATGACCTCGAATACCCAACTATTACAACCAGGTGAGAAATGGGCCTAGGGGTCCCTCTCAGTCTTCATCTGGTCTTACCGTAACAGGGTTTTATTTTAAACACACCGTGTCTTTAGCTCCCCTTTGGTGAATCCTTGTTCGCCACTTTCCAATTATAAGGCAAAGAAACCAGCACAAACAAGTTTTCTTAGGTTTAAAGAAGAAAGGTTGAAATTTATTCAACTTAAACTCTAATTCGGTTAAAACCTACAGATACACAACACGGCCATGCTAGCATGCATACGCGATATACACATGCAGTTGGAGACAGAACAGAACAGGAGAGATGAAATGGAAAAACTTGAGGCAATCTCTGAAGAGTGTTTTTGTTACAGATCTTCGAGTTCACTGTAGAATCCTTGATTGTATGTAGATCTTGCTTTTCGCTGGGGCCCAGTATTCTGCTTAAACCTTGTTTGCTGTAGGAGACTTTTATCTCTTGGGGTTCATGTGTCTTCAGTGGATTTGGAGTTCCATGAGAAAGAGATGGGAGCAGACAGGAGAGGCTGTGGCGAGCCAGTCGGGAGAGGTCTTTTCAGTCCAGGAGCAAACAGACACTCTGAGTTCAAACTGTTTGTAAATTCAGAAAAAACTAGGTTGCCAAGCAGGCTAGTCATGTGACCAGCTGGCCTGACTACGTCTGTTTGTAGATTCTCTGGTCTTAGCCGATCCTGGAATGTCTCTTCTTACACACAATACCTGGTGCTCAAAGTCCATTGTGGGTTAAACTGGATAAGGGAAGTAACCCCTTTGTCTCCACAAGCACTGTCTGTTAATTTGCAAATGTCTTTCCAGCCAGGGGCCAGGAGATTTTTTGCGCAAGTCCTTTCTTTAATTCAGCAACAGTTTTCAAATCAATGCTCATATGACAAAATTAACATGCCTCATTCTTAGCCAGTGGGGGTCTAGCATGACACCAACCCTAAGTCTCGACCTTCCCCCCAGCATATACAATTGCCCCCGTGACTGACCGTACCTTCTGCCACCCAGTACCCTGATGTGGACACACAGGACTCCGACAATGACAGCAATCCCCCCTCCTTTTAGGCCTCTCTTGACGGTCAGTTTTCTGACAGGAACACATCAACCCACCACCTCCTGCAAACACATATAGCCAGCCTCACCATCAAAATCAGCCACTACACAACCTGGACTCTGCCCTCCTCCCTCCCCTGCTCCTCCATGCACCCAAGGCCCCACCCTTCCCTCCCCGACTACACTCCCCTGCCCCTCCACACACCCAGGACCCCACCCTTCCCTCCCTGGCTACTCTTCCCTGCTCCTCCATGCAGCCAAGACCCGAGCCTGTCCCACCAAACTACCCTCCCCTGCTCCTCCATGTAGTCCCCAGTGCAATGTCGTCATCACCATCCCCTGAGATGATTCACCCTTTCTGGTGCCGAGCTTGGAGGCAAACATCCATTTTAATGCTGGTGTTAGTTTAGCGGCTGAGGGTTTCTTTTAATAAGTGTCTTCTGTCCTGCGCTCTTTTTCATCACAAGTTTTCATCACTCATAATTAGAAAGGATATTTCAAGTTGTATGTATTGTGTCATGCAGGCCCCCTCCTGCCAAGAATGAGGCACTCATATTTCATCACATGAACATTGATTTTTAAATTGTTTCTGGAGTAAAGAAAGAACTTGTTTAAAACAAACCCCACCAGACCCTTGACTGGAAAGCCATTTGCATAGTAACAGACAGTGCTTGTAAAGGGCAAAGGGGCCACTCCCTGTTCCAATTGAATCCGCAATGGACTTTTGATTACCAGACATTGAAGGTGGAGAGGCTAGCATTCCAGGTTAACTGCTAAGATGGCCAAATACACAAGCAGACGTGGTCAGACCAGTTTACTCACATGACTAACTGGCTGTTGGAGTTTTTTGAATTTGAACTTGCCACAGAGAATTTCAACTGAGAAAGCTGTTTGCTCCTAGGCTGAAAGTATCTCTCTCCTATATGCTGCCATCTCTTTCGCACAGAACTGAAGACCCATTGAAGACACATGAACCCCAAGAGAGCAAAGTCTCCCACAGTGAACAAGGAGTGGCCCCTTTGCCCTTTACGAGCACTGTCTGTTACTATGCAAATGTCACTCTAGTCAAGGGTCTTGTGGGGCTTGTTTTAAACAAGTTCTTTCTTTACTCCAGTAACAATTTAAAAATCAATGTTCATGTGACGAGATATGAGTGCCTCATTCTTGGCAGGTGGGGGCCTGCATGACACCAGGTTTAAGAAGAATACTGGGCCCCAACGAAAAGCAAGAATTACCTACAAGCAAGAACTACCTGCAAAAGGACTACAGTGAGTTCAAAGCACAGAAACAAGAAACTCTTCTGATATTGCCTCAAACCTCTCCATTATTTTTCTTCTGCTCTTTTCTGTCTCTACTTGCATGTACGTATTGCACATGCATGCTAACGTGGGGCGCAGCATGTATCCGTAGGTGTTAACCGAATTAGAGTTTAAGTTTAAGTTTCAATAAATTTCACTTTTCTTCTTTAAACCTAAGAAGGCCTGTTTGTGCTTATTTCTTTGCCTTATATTTGGAAAGCGGTGAACAAGGATTCACCAAGGGGGAGCTCAAAACACAGTGTGTTTAAAAATTAAACCCTGTTACAATAAGACCAGGTGAAGGCTAAAAGGGACCGCTATGCACCTTTCACACCTGGTCTTAACAACTGGTAATTTTTAAAATTACATTTGTAATTTACAAATCCTGGGATCTTCCTTGGTCGTCAAGCCTCCATTACTGGGTGATGTATGGAACAAAATCAAAATAAGCTGATACTTATTAAGTGATTTAATTATGCAAATTTCATTATTAAGGAAATATTGTAGCTATTTTATAATTAGCATATACATGATCCAAGCACAATTCTGCATCAAATGGCCTTCTTGATGGGCCGAATGGCCTCCTTCTGTGCCATAATGATTCTATGACTCTAAGTACAGATCAATCACTTAGCAAGACTTTGAGCCAAGAAATGGTCATCGGTGACATGTGGATGAATGCTTACTGTGTAGGCCCGTCCTCTACTTACTGAAGCTATTAACTTTCTTATTTTAAATGTCTAATGCTTCCATTGAAATAGAGGACAAACCAATATCCTATGCACACTTTAAATGTTAATATGTTAGTAATGTTCCAGCTATGGTTACAAGGACGCAAGAGGGCACTGGCAAGCAAGAACCTGGTTTAAAGTGTGTCTACTTCAACGCCAGGAGCATCCGGAATAAGGTGGGTGAGCTTGCAGCATGGGTTGGTACCTGGGATCTCGATGTAGTGGCCATTTCGGAGACATGGGTAGAGCAGGGGCAGGAATGGATGTTGCAGGTTCCGGGATTTAGATGTTTCAGTAAGAACAGAGAAGATGGTAAAAGAGTGGGGGGCGTGTGGCATTGTTAATCAAGGAGAGTATTACAGCGACAGAAAGGACGTTTGAGGACTCGTCTACCGAGGTAGTATGGGCCGAGGTTAGAAACGGGAGAGGTGAGGTTACCCTGTTGGGAGTCTTTTATAGACCTCCGAATAGTTCCAGAGATGTAGAGGAAAGGATAGCGAAGATGATTCTCGACAGGGGCGAGAGTAACAGGGTAGTTGTTATGGGGGACTTTAACTTTCCAAATATCGACTGGAAATACTATAGTTCGAGTACTTTAGATGGGTCAGTTTTTGTCCAGTGTGTGCAGGAAGGTTTTCTGACACAGTATGTAGACAGGCCAACCAGGGGCGATGCCATATTGGATTTGGTACTGGGAAATGAACCCGGCCAGGTGTTAGATTTAGATGCAGGTGAGCACTTTGGTGATAGTGATCACAATTCGGTTAGGTTTACCTTAGCGATGGGCAGGGACAGGTATATACCGCAGGGCAAAAATTATAGCTGGGGGAAAGGAAATTATGATGCGATTAGGCAAGATTTAGGATGCGTAGGATGGGGAAGGAAACTGCAGGGGATGGGAACAATCGAAATGTGGAGCTTATTCAAGGAGCAGCTACTGTGTGTCCTTGATAAGTATGCAGGGAGGAAGTTGTCGAGCGAGGGAGCCGTGGTTTACTAAAGAAGTTGAAGCACTTGTCAAGAGGAAGAAGAAGGCTTATGTTGGAATGAGACGTGAAGGCTCAGTTAGGGCGCTTGAGAGCTACAAGCTAGCCAGGAAGGATCTAAAGGGAGAGCTAAGAAGAGCAAGGAGAGGACACGAGAAGTCATTGGCGGATAGGATCAGAGAAAACCCTAAGTCTTTCTATAGGTATATCAGGAATAAAAGAATGACTAGAGTTAGATTAGGGCCAATCAAGGATTGTAGTGGGAAGTTGTGTGTGGAATCAGAGGAGATAGGGGAAGTGTTAAATGAATATTTTGCGTCAGTATTTACAGTAGAGAAAGAAAATGTTGTTGAGGAGAATACTGAGATTCAGGCTACTAGACTAGATGGGATTGAGGTTCACAAGGAGGAGGTGTTATCAATTTTGGAAAGTGTGAAAATAGATAAGTCCCCTGGGCCAGATGGGATTTATCCTAGGATTCTCTGGGAAGCTAGGGAGGAGATTGCAGAGCCTTTGTCCTTGATCTTTATGTCGTCATTATCGACAGGAATAGTGCCGGAAGACTGGAGGATAGCAAATGTTGTCCCCTTGTTCAAGAAGGGGAGTAGAGACAGCCCTGGTAATTATAGACCTGTGAGCCTTACTTCGGTTGTGGGTAAAATGTTGGAAAAGGTTATAAGAGACAGGATTTATAATCATCTTGAAAAGAATAAGTTCATTAGAGATAGTCAGCACGGTTTTGTGACGGGTAGGTCGTGCCTCACAAACCTTATTGAGTTTTTCGAGAAGGTGACCAAACAGGTGGATGAGGGTAAAGCAGTGGATGTGGTGTATATGGATTTCAGTAAGGCGTTTGATAAGGTTCCCCACGGTAGGCTATTGCAGAAAATACGGAAGTATGGGGTTGAAGGTGATTCAGAGCTTTGGATCAGAAATTGGCTAGCTGAAAGAAGACAGAGGGTGGTGGTTGATGGCAAATGTTTATCCTGGAGTTTAGTTACTAGTGGTGTACCGCAAGGATCTGTTTTGGGGCCATTGCTGTTTGTCATTTTTATAAATGACCTGGAAGAGGGTGTAGAAGGGTGGGTTAGTAAATTTGCAGATGACACTAAGGTCGGTGGAGTTGTGGATAGTGCCGAAGGATGTTGTAGGGTACAGAGGGACATAGATAGGCTGCAGAGCTGGGCTGAGAGATGGCAAATGGAGTTTAATGCGGAAAAGTGTGAGGTGATTCACTTTGGAAGGAGTAACAGGAATGCAGAGTACTGGGCTAATGGGAAGATTCTTGGTAGTGTAGATGAACAGAGAGATCTTGGTGTCCAGGTGCATAAATCCCTGAAAGTTGCTACCCAGGTTAATAGGGCTGTTAAGAAGGCATATGGTGTGTTAGCTTTTATTAGTAGGGGGATCGAGTTTCGGAGCCACGAGGTCATGCTGCAGCTGTACAAAACTCTGGTGAGACCGCACCTGGAGTATTGCGTGCAGTTCTGGTCACCGCATTATAGGAAGGATGTGGAAGCTTTGGAAAGGGTGCAGAGGAGATTTACTAGGATGTTGCCTGGTATGGAGGGAAGGTCTTACGAGGAAAGGCTGAGGGACTTGAGGTTGTTTTCGTTGGAGAGAAGGAGGAGGAGAGGTGACTTAATAGAGACATATAAGATAATCAGAGGGTTAGATAGGGTGGATAGTGAGCGTCTTTTTCCTCGGATGGTGATGGCAAACACGAGGGGACATAGCTTCAAGTTGAGGGGTGATAGATATAGGACAGATGTGAGAGGTAGTTTCTTTACTCAGAGAGTAGTAAGGGCGTGGAACGCCCTGCCTGCAGCAGTAGTAGATTCGCCAACTTTAAGGGCATTTAAGTGGTCATTGGATAGACATATGGATGAAAATGGAATAGTGTAGGTCAGATGGTTTCACAGGTTGGCGCAACATCGAGGGCCGAAGGGCCTGTACTGCGCTGTAATGTTCTAATTCTAATTCTAATTCTAATTCTATAAAGGAAATTGTAAACCAACAGAATTAATAAACTTTCCCACATTAACTCTAAATTGCAGACCTTGTTCCACTACACACAATAACTAAATGGGGCCAAACATTTGTGGCAGAAAGACTGCAAATTAATTATTTGTACAGACAGGGTCACAGTGCTCTGTCGGAGTCTCTTGATGGCCTTTAAAACAGTCCCATATTTTAATCTTGTCTCAATATTTTGTACTCTGTAATCATTTTAAAAGTAATAATTTGACTTTGCCCCACCAAGACAAAAACAGATGTATGTTCTGTAATTGTCAGAGCAGTGGCAGTAAACAATTCACATCAATTTTAAGATAATACTTGAATACACTTGAAAGATTCACTGGTAATCAATTTGTTTCCAATAAGCCATAATCCCTGGAAAATAATTCACCACAAAGTTACAGAAATCAATGGTTCTCTCGGACAATGATATCCAACTGGTAACAAAATCAGGAGGAAATCAAAACATATTTGAGTCTGTGGTAGTTGTTGAATGAGCCTGATAATTCCAGTCATTTCATACTAAAATTGTTGTAATAAAAGTGGGCCTTGGGACTCCTGTCATGGGACAACACAAATTATTCATATTCACCATCTGCAGAGATATTAGTGTCAGTGGTTTCTCGATCTCGGACTGCCAGCAGCAGCCGGCACATTTCAGATAACCGTGGGCACCATGATCTTCCAACCATTGAATCAATGCTGGCTGGCAGTGTGCAGGAACACCACTGATTGCCATAGGGTCCTACAAAATTTACTCAGTGATTCAAAGTAAACGTCTAATCATACCTTCATCCAGTGGCGCAGTGGTTAGCACCACAGCCTCACAGCGCCAGCAACCCGGGTTCAATTCTGGGTACTGCCTGTGCGGAGTTTGCAAGTTCTCCCTGTGTCTGTGTGGGTTTTCGCCGGGTGCTCCGGTTTCCTCCCACAGCCAAAGACTTGCAGGTTGATAGGTAAATTGGACATTATAAATTGCCCCTAGTATAGGTAGGGGGATATAGGGAAGGTGGGGATGTGGTAGGAATATGGGATTAGTGTAGGATTATTATAAATGGGTGGTTGATGGTTGGCACAGACTTGGTGGGCTGAAGGGCCTGTTTCAGTGCTGTATCTCTAAATAAATAAACACTACCTCACAACACTTTCTCTGGGCAATCGTTGTAGTTTTCCCGGTAAGAACAAATTAAAAAACTACTTTAGGTTGCATGAAATGTATGTAACATAATGGGAACATACTGAAGAGTGGGGCTTGTGTATGTCAGTGTTATTGGAAGAATCAGAGAATCATAGAATAGTTACAGCACAGAAGGATGCCATTCAGCCCATCGTGTCCATGCCGACTCTTTGTAAGAACAACTCAGCCAGTCCCACTCCCCGTAGTCCTGCATATTATTTCTCTTCAGATAATTATCCAACACCCTTTTGAAAGCCATGATTGAATCTGCCACCACCACACACTCAGGCAGTGCCTTCCAGATCCTAACCACTCGCTGCATAGAAAAGATTTTCCTCATATCGCTGCTGGTTTGTTTGCCAATCGCCTTAAATCAGTGCCCTCTGGTTCTTGACCCTTCTGCCAATGGGAACATCGTCTCTCTATCTACTCTGTCCCGACCCCTCATGATTTTGAATACCTCAATCAAATCTCCTCTCAACCTTCCCTTCTCTAAAGAGAACAACCCCAGCTTCTCCAATATATCCATGTAACTGAGGCCCTGCATCCCCGGAAGCATTCCTGTAAATCTTTTCTGCGCTCTCCAATGCCTTCACATCCTTCAGAACGTGCAGTGCCCAGAATTGGACACGATCCTCTAATTGAGGCAGAACTAGTATTTTGTAAAGATTCACCATAACTTCCTTGCTTTTGTACGTAATGCCTCTATTTATAAAGGCCAGGATCTCGCTTTCTCAACGTACACTGCCTCCTTCAACGATTCGTGCACGTATAACCTCACACTTCTCGGCTCAAACACCTGCTAGGGAGAATAGTCCTGGGCTCCGAGAGCATTCATAGGATTATTGGGTAGTCAGTCTCACCTCACCACAATTTGTCTTCTGCTTCTGCTGCCAGGTTCTGCACTGTACAGAATATCGAGCTTGGCTGCCACCTCGTGGCAGATATTGTGAACTGCAGCTTTCTGAGGCAGGTGCCCTGGCTCCACCTTGAGCCTCCCCAAGGGGTTTCCATTGATTTCATTTTTATTCAAAATTGCAGGCAGTGAGCTCACTAGCTGTGTATTTGGCTCGCTTTGCACTAACAGTTAGCCATTCCTGATTCCACTGCACTTTGAACATAATATCATCCAGGCGGTAATACTAACACCACACATCAACCTATCAGTGAGCTGTGACCTGAAGCAATGCTAAATATTGTGCCTAAGCACATGGGAATTTAACCTCTCATCATACTGTTCTTTAATTTGGATCCTATTTATGCTGTTAAATCCTTTTTTTTATCTCCATAGTTTTACCTGGGTCCGTGTGTCCACCACCAGGCTACAGGAACAGATGGAAAGCAGAATCATGGCGCAGACAAATGACTCCTGGAACTGCAATCCTAGAATCCACGTTGAAAGAACTGTCTAAAATTCCGTATGAAATGTCGAGGTATCTCAAATAGTGACTGAAAATAACAAGCATTCTTCTGTCATTCAGGAAGAGATTATGAACAATTCCTAAGAAGGAGAGGCTACAGGAGAGCAGTCGGAGGAAGAGGCAAAGTAAACCCTGACAACTCACTCAACTGATACTGTAGGACTTGGGAATGTGGAAGGAGCCGCATCCACATGCAGTTTGTTCTAAGTGCTAATGGTCATAGATTACATAATAAGAGCACAGGAACACAAGAAATAGGAGGAGTAGGCCATTCTGCCCTTTGAGCCTGCTCCACCATTCAATAAGATCTGATTGTGGCCTTAATTCCACTATCCTGCCTGCCCCCCATAACCCTGACTCCCTTGTCAATCAAATATCTGACTAACTCAGCCTTGAATATATTTAATTACCCAGCCTCCACTGCTCTCTGGGGAAGAGAATTTTAAACACGAATGACCCCATGAGAGAAGAAATTCCTCCTCATCTCCGTCTTAAATGGGAAACCCCTTAATTTGAAATTATGGCCCCTAGTTCTAGATTCCCCCACGAAGGTAAACATTCTCTCAGCATCTACCCTATTAAGCCCCCTCAGAATCTTATACATTTGACCAAGGTGGGAGGAGTGCACTGTCTATTCTAGTTCCACTTCTCCACAGGTCACAACATATATTTAAATGTTTACCCAGTTACCGATACGGTCAATCATATACTCTACTCTTTATTCCCAGACTAAAATACACCAACCAGGTTTCTTCAATAAACAAAAATAAAATCAGTTTATTATAAAACAAGACTTATCCAGTAAAGAAGCAAAGCATTAACGCATAGTTTGAATTATGAAAGTTCCCTTTTTAAATACCCAATACACACACACACTGGTTAAAGAGAGAAAAAAAAGGCATTTTCTCTGAGGAGGCTTTTACAAAAAAAACACTTTGGCCAAATATTTGTTAATTCTTGAAGGTAAAAGATGAGATACGTTATGTCCCAAAAATAGAATACAGTCTGGTGTCCGAATACAAGTAGACGGGTCACTGGGATCTTTTCTGGAGCAGTTCTTTTAAGGTGGCATTGAAAGGTAATCTGGCAGGCTTTCCAGGAGCGTCTCAGGAGAAATGTGGCATTTAGGGTTTTAGCTCTCACACAATGGAGGAGCTGGGTGTTTTTTTTTTTAGCAAGCTACAAATCCAACTGCTTTCAACAACAATCCACACTCCACCTGGGCCAGATGGGATTTATCCTAGGATTCTCTGGGAAGCTAGGGAGGAGATTGCAGAGCCTTTGTCCTTGATCTTTATGTCGTCATTGTCGACAGGAATAGTGCCGGAAGACTGGAGGATTGCAAATGTTGTCCCCTTGTTCAAGAAGGGGAGTAGAGACAGCCCTGGTAATTATAGACCTGTGAGCCTCACTTCGGTTGTGGGTAAAATGTTGGAAAAGGTTATAAGAGACAGGATTTATAATCATCTTGAAAAGAATAAGTACATTAGAGATAGTCAGCACGGTTTTGTGACGGGTAGGTCGTGCCTCACAAACCTTATTGAGTTTTTCGAGAAGGTGACCAAACAGGTGAATGAGGGTAAAGCAGTGGATGTGGTGTATATGGATTTCAGTAAGGCGTTTGATAAGGTTCCCCACGGTAGACTATTGCAGAAAATACGGAAGTATGGGGTTGAAGGTGATTTAGAGCTTTGGATCAGAAATTGGCTAGCTGAAAGAAGACAGAGGGTGGTGGTTGATGGCAAATGTTCATCCTGGAGTTTAGTTACTAGTGGTGTACCGCAAGGATCTGTTTTGGGGCCATTGCTGTTTGTCATTTTTATAAATGACCTGGAAGAGGGTGTAGAAGGGTGGGTTAGTAAATTTGCAGATGACACTAAGGTCGGTGGAGTTGTGGATAGTGCCGAAGGATGTTGTAGGGTACAGAGAGACATAGATAGGCTGCAGAGCTGGGCTGAGAGATGGCAAATGGAGTTTAATGCGGAAAAGTGTGAGGTGATTCACTTTGGAAGGAGTAACAGGAATGCAGAGTACTGGGCTAATGGGAAGATTCTTGTTAGTGTAGATGAGCAGAGAGATCTTGGTGTCCAGGTGCATAAATCCCTGAAGGTTGCTAACCAGGTTAATAGGGCTGTCAAGAAGGCATATGGTGTGTTAGCTTTTATTAGTAGGGGGGTCGAGTTTCGGAGCCACGAGGTCATGCTGCAGCTGTACAAGACTCTGGTGAGACCGCACCTGGAGTATTGCGTGCATTTCTGGTCACCGCATTATAGGAAGGATGTGGAAGCTATGGAAAGGGTGCAGAGGAGATTTACTAGGATGTTGCCTGGTATGGAGGGAAGGTCTTACGAGGAAAGGCTGAGGGACTTGAGGTTGTTTTCGTTGGAGAGAAGGAGGAGGAGAGGTGACTTAATAGAGACATATAAGATAATCAGAGGGTTAGATAGGGTGGATAGTGAGCGTCTTTTTCCTCGGATGGTGATGGCAAACACGAGGGGACATAGCTTCAAGTTGAGGGGTGATAGATATAGGACAGATGTGAGAGGTAGTTTCTTTACTCAGAGAGTAGTAAGGGCGTGGAATGCCCTGCCTGCAGCAGTAGTAGATTCGCCAACATTAAGGGCATTTAAGTGGACATTGGATAGACACATGGATGAAAATGGAATAGTGTAGGTCAGATGGTTTCACAGCTCGGCGCAACATCGAGGGCCGAAGGGCCTGTACTGCGCTGTAATATTCTAATTCTAATTCTAAAAAAATGAACCAAAACAATATCCCAAAAAGTGAAACCTCTTGACATGTCACTTCTCTGTAAATATTTTCCCCAACTCACCAGGGTTTCTGTTTTTTATTGACTTTAAAGCATGTGACATCCAGTAAAGGTTTGTTTTCAAACAAGATCTCTCAATGAATTGTAAAAAAACATCAATGGAATCTTTTCAGTTTTCTCAAATAAACCAATGTCCATAATTCTAAAATACGAGCCTCAAAAAATATTTTAAAAATCAAAGCACTTTCATAACATCAATAAGATCACCTCTCAATTTTTTAAACTCCAATGAGTATAGACCCAACCTGCTCAACCTTTCCTCATAAGACAAACCCCTCAACCCAGGAATCAGTCTGGTGAACCTTCTCTGAACTGCCTCCCATGCAAATATGTCCCTCCTTAAATAAGGTGACCAAAGCTGTACATAGTATTAGAGGTGTGGTCTCGCCAATGCCCTGTACAGTTGTAGCAAAACTTCCCTACTTTTACTCTCCATCCCCATTGCAATAAATGCCAACATTCCATTTGCCTTCCTAATTACTTGCTGAACCTGCCTGCTGACGTTTTGTGATTCATGTGCAAAGATGCCCAGGTCCCGCTATTCCGTAGCATTCTGCAGTCTCTCTCCTTTTAAATAACACTCTACTTTTCTATTCTTGTTGCTGAAGTAGACAACCTCACATTTTCCCACATAATACTCCATCTGCCAATTTTTTGCCCACTCACTCAACCTATCTATATCCCTTAGCAATCTTTTTGTATCCTCTTCACAACTTGGTTTCCTACCTATCTTTGTATTGTCTGCAAATTCGGCTACAATACACTCGGTCCCTTCATCCACGTCATTAATGTAGATCATAAATAATTGAGACCTAAGCACTGATCCCTGTGGCACTCCATTAATTACAGTTTGCCATCCTGAAAATGCCCCATTTATCCTAGCTTTCTGTTTCCTGTTAGTTAGCCAATCCTCTATCCATGCTAATAAAGCATTCCCAATGCTCTTGTGTAGTAACCTTTTATGTGGCACCTTATCGAATGCCTTTGGAAATCCAAACACACTACATCTACTGGTTCCCCTTTATCCACTCTGCTTGTTGACATCCTCAAAGAACTCTAATAAGTTTGTCAAACACGGTTTCCCTTTCACAAAATCATGTTGACTTTGCCTGATTGTGTTTTGATTTTCTAGATGTCCTGCTATTACATCTTTAGTAATGGATTCTAGCATTTCCCAACGACAGACGTTAGGCTGACTGACCTATAGTTTCCAGCTTTCTGTATACCTCCTTTCTTGAACAGAGGTGCTACATTTGCGGTTTTCCAATCCACCGGGACCTTTCCAGAATCAAGGGAATTTAGAAGATTACAACCAATGCATTCACTTGCTCTGCAGCCACTTCCTTTAAGACCCTCAGATACAGACCATCAGGTCCAAGGGATTTGTCAGCCTTTCGTCCCATTAGTATTCCCATTACATTTTTTGTAGTGATAGTGAATGTTTTAAGTTCCTCCCTTCCTTTTGCCTCCTGATTTTCTACTATTGTTGGGATGTTTTTTGTGTCTTCTACTGTGAAGATGGATACAAAATATTTGTTCAAAGCCCCTGCCATTTCTTTGTTCTCACTATTAATTCCCCAGTCTCACTCTCTAAGGGACCAATGCTCACTTTAGCTACTCTTTTCCTTTATCTTTGTAGAAGCTTTTCCTGTCTGTTTTTATATTGCTTGTTAATTTTCTCTCATACTCCAATTTCTCCCACCTTTATTTTTAGTCATCCTTTGCTGGTTTCTAAAATTTTCCCAATCGTCTGGCCTACCAGTAATCTTTGCAGCATTGTACACCTTTTCTTTCAATTTGATACCACCCTTAACTTTTTGAGTTAGCCTTAGCTTTTCTGTTTGTTCATGGGTTGTGGGCATGCTGGCAAGGATGCATTTACTGCCCATCCCTAGTTACCCTGAGGACATTAACTGTCAACCATATAATACAGGTCTGAAGTCACATGTAGGGCAAACTTGAATACTAGCAGAAACATCCTTTTCTTCTTCAAATTTCAAGTGAGGAACCAATTCTTGGGCTATCTCTGCTTTCTTAGCCACTGGTTTTAAGCTGAGCCCTCAGTTCCCTGATAGAGCAATTAATTAAACCTTTTTGAACTGCTGCAATGTACTGAGAGTCAAATCTTTTCTCTGAATGAATGCTTGTACATCAATAGTACTCATGTTGATTTCACACTAAACACAGCCAAAGTAAATGTGAAATCGTATTTGTTAAAACTGGAAACTTCCAGCGAACCCATTTCAAGGCCTAATATGGAATGACCCTGAATGAACCCCCAATTTTGTTATGATCCCCGTGGAGATCACCAACAAACCAAAAGAATTGAATCCACTAACTGACCCCAATTAGGAAACAAAAACCAAAGCGACAAGATTTTACTTTTATAAATTTTACTTTAACACTCAAACCAGAACCAACATAAATTAAGCATGAACTAACAATTAAATCATGATCGATATGTATATCTTAAAGGTTACATGTTAGTTATCAGATGCAACAAACATAGTCCCTACAAATCCTTTGAGCAGTTCTATCAGCATGATGGCCCTGAACAGTTCCAAAGTGCATCAAAATCAGAAACTTCTTCAGGTAGATTTCTAGGTTCTGTCTTCCAGGCTGCAGATACAGAAGGAATGATGTCCCATTGATAGCGAGTATAATGGTTTGGTCTTGTTGCCTCTTGTTGGTCCCACCCACTACTGCCTTGATGGCATGGTTCCACTGATAACTCTTTATGTCATCGAAGACAACTCCTATAAGCCATATTCGCTGATGGTCAGTTCTCAGGGTCCAAGCTCCTTTACCTGTAGATTGTCTTTTAAAAACAACCCAGCTTGTCTCTTTAAAACGACAGTTTTTCTTCCATCTACTGCAGCGAGTTCTTCTGAACTGAAACCTGAGCTCCAGTCACATGACTCTGATCATAAGACTGTGCATTTCTAAACATCATCATCTTTTTCCAGAACTCTCTGGAACTTTTAGTTTCATTTCCAGTGAATGACAGTCTCAGAAAAAAAAACACAAGCTTTGAATCCAAAGTCGTAGCACCTAGCAGTTCATTCAACAGGTCAGCTATGTAGAATGTAATCAGTACATGAGGACTCTGCCACAGGACTGATGCAGAGAGCCCAGATGAGGAACTGACATATTGTCATTCGCAGCTTACAAGGAAGATAGGGGATCAGGTATGGGAGGAAGAGGCTGATGTTCCAGAAAGGGACTTCGGAGAGATCAGCAACTGGCTGTCGAGCATTCTGACAATGATGCCCGGTCATGCGAAGATAAAGGCTGGTAGAGCATCAATACCATGCGACAGGCATCAGTTGTGGTTCAGTGGTAGCACTCTCAGCTCTCAGTCAGAGTGTGAGTTCAAGTCCCAATCCAGAGACTTGAGCCACTCATCTGGCCAGTATTTACCAGTCATCTGCCATTACCAAAACAAATTACCTGGTTTTTAGCTCATTGCTGCTTGTGGGATTTTGCTGTGCACAAATTGCTGGCTGCTTATTTCCTGCTGTAGGAATTTGGTCTGCAAGTGTCAACTAAAAATTCAGGAGATGCTCTCAGCACCAGTTGTTCCTCTACAGGCATCTTGCCTGACAGAAGATTACAATTTCAGGCTGCCTGCCTCAGTGGCATTGACCCACAGGTAAGTCTGGGGACAGGAGGAAGGGACTAATCATGGTGATCTGGTGTACTGTGGAGCTGGGAGGAGCCCGCCAGGCTTGCAGCAGTTAATACAAAACAATTTCACTTATCGTGCTGGTGGTAGCTGCTGTCTAGTCTCCCTCCATGTCCTGAAATCCTGAGGCCCACTCTGCACAGGGCAGCCCAATTCCTTCTTTTTCAGGCATCCTTGGGGTACTGGTCATTGCACCCTGAAATTGGAACTTTTTATGCCCATCTTACGCCTGTAAAATACATTCAACAAGGAACAGTTTCTACTTCAGTCTCAAGGGAAACTTCCAAATAAAGCTAGGAACCTTAGTAATGAAGAGCAGAAGAAAGTAAAGTTCTGAGCCTTTAATTAACAACACAATGAAAAACAACAATTCATCTTTAGCTCCCAGCATCAGAATTGATCAGCTGCTGATATGTGTTACCTCTGTTTTATAGTGGCATAAATTAGATTGGCTAACTAACAGGAAACAGAGAGTCGGGATAAATGGGGCATTTTCAGGATGGCAAAGTATAACTAGTAGAGTGCCACAGGGATCAGTGCTGGGCCTCAACTACTTACTATCTATATTAATGACTTGGATGAAGAGACTGAGTGTATTGTTGCCAAATTCGTGGAATAGAAAAGTAGAATCTTATTTAAATGGAGAAAGATTGCAGAATGTTGTGGTACAGAGGGATCTGAGTGTCCTTGTAAGTGAATCACAAAAAGTTAGCATGCAGGTACAAGTCATTAGGAAGGCAAATGGAATGTTGGCATATATTGCAAGTAGGGTGGAGTATAAAAGTAGCGAAATCTTGCTACAACTGCACCAGGCATGGTGAGACCACTTAAGAGTATTGTATACAGTTTTGGCCTCCTTACTTAAGGAGGGATATACTTGCATTGGTAGCTGTTCAGAGAAGGTTCACTAGGCTGATTCCTGGGATGAAGCTATTGTCTTATGAGAAAAGTTTGAGCTGGTTGGGCCTACAGTCATTGGAGTTTAGAAGAATGAGAAGTGATCTTATTGAAACCTATAAGATTCTGTGGGGGCTTGAGGGGTTGATGCTGAGAGGATGTTTCCCCTGTGGGAATCTAGAACCAGGGGGCACCCATTTAAGACAGAGATGAGGAGGAATTACTTCTCTCAGAGGGTCATTAATCTTTGGAATTCTCTTCCCCAGAGAGCAGTGGAGGCTGGGTCATTGAATATATTCAAGGCTAAGTTCGACAAATTTTCGCTGGACAATGGAGTCAAGGGTTATGGGGGACAGGCAGGAAAGTGGAGTTAAAGCCACAATCAGATCAGCCATGATCTTATTGAACAGCAGAGTAGGTTCAAGGGGCTGAATGGGCTGGTCTTGCTCTTATTTTTTATGTTCGTACTAAAGGTTGTGATTATTTTGGAAACCTGTGAACCACAAAACATGATATGGTGGCAGCAAGGTGTTTGTGAGTAGAACTCAAATGCTATGAGTGATGGAAATGCTGAATTTGATAGTGAAAAAAAAGATGGCTGCCACCACAGCAATGAATGCACAATTCCAGGCTACAATGAATTGGGAGACTGATGACGTCATGGAGGCATTTGAGAAGTTTAAGCAAATTAACATTCAGTAGTTTGGAAAGGCACTCGTGAAGAGGAAAAGGTCAGTTACACCCTTTCGTAGACAGAAGGGAAGGGATTAGATCTTTTCGATAGTTGGGAAATGAGTGAGAACGACAGTAAAAACCCAGACAAGATTTTTGAGAAATTCAGCACACATCTTCAGCCAAAGTCAAACCATCAGGTCCACTGTTATGAATTTCAGTATGTTACAGACAGGTGAGGCAGGGGTCTAGGGGTCCCCTCTCAGCCTTTTCCTGGTTTGGCTGTAAGAGGGTTTAATTTTTAAAACACCATATTTTTAGCTTCCGCTCTGTGAGTCCTTACACACTGCTCTCTGATTGTGATTGCAAAGAAATCAACCAGACGGGTTTTCTCAGATTTAAACAAGAAAGGTGTAAGTTTATTAACCTTAAAACTCTAACTCAGTTAAAACTACTAAGAATACACGACGCAATCACGCTAGCATGCATACGCGATAAACACACTCACAAATAGAGACAGAGAATGAGAAAGAATTAAGGGGGAAAGGTTTTAAGTAATAGATGGAATTCAGTTACTGGCTTTGAGTTTGATGTAAAGTCCTTGATTGCAGTTAAGTCTTGCAGCTCTCATTGGGGCCCAGTGCACATTTTCAAACTTGTTTCGATGGTCTTCTGTCTTGAGGCCTGAGTTACTTCTGTGGGTCCCTGGAACTCTACGTGAGAGAGAGACAGGGAGAGACCTTCCTTCTCTTTTGTCTTCAAATTGCCATCTCTTCCCAAACTGTTCTGTGAGCACACCTCACACAACTCCAAGTTGGCCAGCAGGTTAGTCATGTGACTAGCTCCTTATTTGGAACAAAATTTCCTGTGAGATGTTGTGGATTTCCTCAAGCTTAGCTGACACTCTCAGTTGGTGGGTGGGGGGGGGGGGGGGGTGGGAGGTTGCGGGTGGAATGCTGGTTCAATGACCTTCAATGTCTCTTGATCAAATTCAGCTGGCTAATTGAAGCAGGGAGGCACTCCCATTGTCTTCTCCAGGCAGCTGTCTTTTAGAATGCAAATGTGCAGCCATGTTTTCAGCCACTGTTATGGTCTTTTTAAACAAGTTATTTCAAGTTCCAACTGTTTCAACAGTTCAAAAATAATGTTCTATATGACAAAATTAATATGTCTCATTTTGGGAGGTGTGGTTTTCATCACAAGAGCCAGAGACAGGAACAAGGTGAGCCTGTTGACAATTTCTTAATGAGGTTCAGAAACATAGCCAGCAAATGTAAATTCAAGGACACTGATAAAAGGCTGGCAAGCTTACAATATCGTATACGTAGACACTGCCAGAGCACATGAAACCAGGAGTAGACAGATGAAGAACCTGACTACCCAAACAGCTAGCCTTCAGTTAAATCAAGAAAAAGGAAGCAGGTTTCATGCAGTAAAACAGCAACAAAGGAGTGCACACCAGAGAGAAAGATGTGTAAAAGATGTGTGCAAACTATTGGGTGAGAGGGTTATGTGCCCATACTGCTAAATGAGAGGGCCAGCTATCAGCAAGGGTGGGCACCGAGGGCCATCAGGGAGTCTGGCAGGAGAAGTAGTAAAGCCACAGCTGTCAAGGCAGGGTCATCACTGTATTAACATCGCTCTGTACGTCCACCCTGCCACATACACCCTGCCTTTTTGGACTCCCGTGGCGTGATGCAGCACCTCCAACAGAAGGAGGGCCAGGAGGCAGCTGCGTCTGCCCATGAAACTCCACAATAAGAGCAACAGCACCCAGCCATGCCAAGGTGGGCCCATTTGCACCACAGAGTGTACTAGATTCGAATCAGCTACTCCAAATGTCCGAGGCCCATTGTCAGCAAAGACTACGGCTCTCCAGGGAGGCTGTCATCAACTTATGCACCCTGCTGCAGGACGAGTTGTGACCTTTGAGATTCAGGGTCACCCTATGCTAGTGACCCTGAAAATCACACTGGCACATGTCAAATTTCAAGCACCCGTGAATCCCACAAGTGTCTCTCGGTGGTTTTCTTCATGCGTTTTTGTATACTTCTATGATGTGTCATCCCGGTGCTAGCTGCAGGGCTGGAGGCAGGCTGCTGATCATGCTGCCCCTTGGCCTGTGATGACTTCGGCGGTTGTCCGCTGGTTGCCTAAGGACTGGAGGGCCCCGGCTGCCTGAGAGTTTCCTGCACTGGTGCAGGACTCTCCTCAGGCATTGCAGCTGAAAGAGTTGGGCTCACTGGCAGAGGGGCTGAGGAGCCACTGTCCACACGGAGTGCCCTGAGGGGAGCCCCCAGCTGTGGAAGTTAGCTCTCCTCCTCCCGTTCAAGGCTCACTTGAACCTGCCTGCTAACCAGAGAAGGACGAGGAGCTGTAGAAGACTTCAGGCCCCTCATCCTTCCCTCATCTTGCCACTGCTGCATTGGGCTCATGGCCAAGGCGATTGTGTACAGGTCTGTGCACATTTGTGGGATCTGGCTCTCCATGAGGGTCACCAACCTCTCGCTAGAGGAAGCCATGCACTTGCATACCTGAGACATGGCAGCACTCATGACATGGATGCCTCTGGCATCTCCGCCAGATGTTGCCTTACCTCTCTCGCAAACTCCAGCATGCCCTGTGCTGTTGACACCAGAGGCTCGTCATCTTCTTGGGGCTCAGCATGGGCCTGGCCACCTACAGTCCTCTAACTGTCAGTGGCCACAGCTAGCTCAGCCTCAGGCAGCTGCCCGGGCATGCGTGCAGTGCTCTCACCAACTTGTGGCCCTGATTCTACAGTGGAGCAGAAACCCACCAAGAAGAAAGTATCTGTGCTGGTGGAAGGTGTAAGAGAGTTATGAGATGGTGATTCTTCTGAGTGCGGTTCCTCCTCAGAGATTGACGGGTGGCCCCCTTCTGCTGGAGTCTCCTGTGGATGCCGACCTGCATGAGTGAACACAAACGTGTGAGCTAGTCTGTGCAGACCTCGTCGTGCCAACCATGTGTGATGTGGGTCTCCAGAAGTGAACTGTATGTCAATGGAAGCCAATCGTCATTCTCTTGTGTAAAGACTCCAGTCTCTCCACCAGATATGGAGTGGCCACCCTGGGTCCCTATTAATTCGAATGCCTCCTCTTTTGCTGTGGAGAGAGGCTGAAGAGCTGGGATGCCTCCGCCATTCCGGGCTGTTTCCCTCCTGTTATGGGCCCTCTTGTCCTGTAAGTAGAAAGAGGGAGCTAGTCATACTTTGCAGAGAGAACAACATGAAAGTTCTGCTACTGTAAGTCCCTCGTCCCTTACTGGGGCATCCTATATAGCTCATGCTCCCATCTGCTCGAAGGGGAGTTAACAGGGGTGAGCTGTGAAAGAAGATGGCATGTGGCCGAGAAACAGCTATGCATCTGTTAGGATGAAATGATGCCTAACCCCCATGTCCGTCTTCCTGCTGGATAGCCACTTGCAATCACTATAAAGGAGAGGTGAGGAGCACTCACCTTGGCAGAATGCAGGAGGTCATTGACCCTCTTGTGGCACTGTACCTATGTTCGGGGGGTGATCCCCCAGCTGCTGACCTCCTCAGCTATCTCAGTCCAGGCTTGCTTTGTCAGTCAGGGAGACCTCTTCTTACTATCGCTGGGGAAAAGAACCTCCCGCCTTTTCCTTGCAGCCTGGAGGAGAATCTTGAGGGAGGCATCACTAAACCGTGGGGCCACTCTGTGTCTTGCCTCTTGCCATCCTGCGGGGTCCATCTCTGGGGGTGTGGGGGGTCCAGAGTCACTCCAACACCGGTCTCAGTAGTGAACAGCAAGCAGTGAATCAGTCTAAGGAAGCAATGAAAGCAGGGCAGGCAGGCATTTTAATATGGTGCCAACACCTGCTCTGGGGTTATCCAATGCCATATTCGGTGTCTTGCAATCCGTCCCCACTGCATGTTTGGACAGACCCTGCGTCCAGGGGTTGGCTAAGTGTCCGTGGTAAAAGGTTTTGAGACTGTGACTGGTAATTTCGGGGATGAGAAATTTCCCATTGGCTTCTTCTTTCAGACCAGATCGGCTTTAAAAAATCACGTGTCAGTTTCACAGCTGCAGTTGCTGAGAGCAGGAACAGTGTTTCCGAACATAGGACAGATTTCTGGCGGGTTTCGATTTTCTTTAAAAGCCTGCTCGAAAATCATAAAGCTGTCCAAAGTTCAGAAACCACTGTTCCCGCTCTCAGCAATGGTCAAAATGAGGGGGATGGGCAGAGAGGTGGTGGTGGGGGGGAGGAGAGAGAGAGAGGGGGGTAGAGAGAGAGAGGGACAGAGAGAGAGACGGGGCAGAGAGAAAAAGGGGTCAGAGAGAGGGGGCAGAGAGCGACAGAGACAGAGAAGGGGAGCAGAGAGCGAGAGTGGGAGGGGGCAGACAGAGAGGGAGCAAAGAGAGACAGAGAGAGGGCAGAGAGAAGGAGAGAGAGAGGGGTAAGAGAGAGAAAGAGAGAGGGGGCAGAGAGAAAGAGGAGTGACAGAGAGAGAGAGATGCAGAGAGAGAGGGCAGAGAGAGAGAGAGATGTGGGGATGGGGGGGGGGGGAGCGGGCAGAGAGAGAGAAAGACAGAGAAACAGAGAAAGAGAAGAGCGGGGAGGGTGAAGAGAGAGACGGACAGAGAGAGAAAGGGGGTCAGAGGGAGATGGGGGAAGAGGGGAGACACAGAGAGGGGGGGAAGATGCACAGAGGGGGATGACACACGGAGTGGAATGACACAGAGAGGGGGGATGACACAGATCGGGGCGACAACACAGAGAGGGGAAACAGAGAAGGGGGCACAGAGAGGGAGGGGGAGAGAGACAGACACTGAGAGAGAGAGGAGGGAGGGACAGCCATCAAGATCACTCCTGACAGATAGACATCTATCCAGAATATTCTGCATTGCTACAACAAGGCAGACTACCTGTGCAAACAAAAAAAATGCCAGGTATCTCACGAAATCAGTGTTCAACATAGTGGTGAGAAAGTAAGTCAATAAATTAATCTTCTCATTTAAAGCCTCTTCACAAAAATGCACATGCATTGTTATTTTGATTAACAGTAAGATAAATTTTTAATACCTTTCTCTTTCCGAAATTGTCTCACCAGCGCCCCTATGTAAGACAAAAATTGTAATGTGGCACCCCCACTTGAAAAGATTCGACACCCTTGCTACAAGCCTTTAACCTCGTGTTTTAAAATAACCTAGCAACTAGGGTTATTTTAAAACGCAAGTTTAAAGGCTTGTATTACGTAAACTTATTTTAAAATGGCAAAAGTCACTTAAGGAATGTCTCAATTTCTACGCTCTGGCACACATTACTTTCTCTTGGAACACAAGCTCAGTGATACGTTGAAAGTTGCTGGACTTTTACTTTGTATAAATGTTGCAATTCCGCAGGTGTCCATGTGGAATATCATTGCTCCAGAACTTGTATTGAGGGGAAAACAGGCAACAAAATCTAAGGAATCTTCAGAAGTCAGCAGTGTAAGTTCGTCATGGGAATAATATGGGAAAAGATAAACAGACTGTGACAGGAAGGAACAGTGATTACAAATCTAAATGTAAATTAGCAGACGAGGCTAAAGGTTACAAAAATAATAAAAAGACAAAACTGAAGGCTCTGTATCTGAATGCACGTAGCATTCAAAATAAAACAGATGAACTCATAGTGCAAATAGAAATAAATAAGCATGATCTGCCATTACTGAGACATGGCTGCAGGCTGGCATAGATTGGGACCTGAATATTGAAGGGTACATGACATTTAGGAAGGTCAGGAAACTAGGAAAAGGTGGAGGGGTGACTCTGTTAATTAATGATGGTATTAGCACAATAGAGCGGGATGATCTAAGTTCAGGAAACTACGATGTAGAAGCAGTAGGACAAGGTATAAAGGAAGAAATAATTGGAGTTTGTTAGAAAGGTATGGGGGATTTTAAACTTCATATTGACTGGAAAAATCAGATGGGTAAAGGTAGAAGTTCATAGAATGTTTTTGAGATCGTTTCTTAGAACAGCACGTTCTGGAGCCAACCAGAGAGCAGGCTATACTAGGTATATACTTGGTATTGTGCAACGAGATAGGATTAATTAATGACCTCATAGTGAAGGCACCCCTAGGCAGCAGCGATCATAATATGATTGAATTTTACATTCAATTTGAGAGAGAGAAGAGTGGGTCTACGACTAGTATTTTAAACTTAAATTACGAGGGCGTGAAAGCAGAGCTAGCAAAAGTGAACTGGCAAAATAGGTTAAGGGATAGGTCAATAGAGATGCGGTGGCAGACATTTAAGGGGATATTTCAGAATACACAGATACATTCCAACGAGAAAGAAAAATCCCAAGGGGAGGACCCACCATCTGTAGTTAACTGAAAAAATTAAAGATGGTATTAAACTTAAAGAAAAAGCATTTAATTATGCAAAGATGGGTGGCAGGTCAGGTGATTGGATAGAATATAAAAAGCAGCAAAGAACAACTAAAAGTTTAATGAAGAGGGAAAATTAGAGTACGAGAGAAAGCTGATGAGAAATATAAAGATAGATATTAAAAGTTTCTGTAGGTATCTAAAAAAAGAAAAGAGTTAACAAAGTGAGCGTTGGTCCGAGAGAAAGTGAGTCTGGGGAATTAATAAGGGAAAATAAGGATATTGCAGATGAATTGAGCAGGTATTTGCATTGGTCTTCACCATAGAGGATACAGGTAACATCCCAGATATAGCTGTAAGTCAGGAAATGGAAGAGAGGGAGGAACTCAAGAAAATTACAATCACCAGGGAAGTGGGACTGAGCAAATTGTTGAAGCTGCGGGCTGACAAGTCCTCGGGTCCTGATGGACTTCATCCAAGGGTGTTAAAAGAAGTGGTTAGTGAGATAGTTGATGGTTGGTTTTGATTTTCCAAATTCCATTAGATTGGAAAATAGCCAATGTAACTCCTTTATTCAAAAAGGGAGGGAGACAGAAAGCAGGAAACTACAATAAAACCAAGAAACGCTGGAAATACTCAGCAGGTCTGGCAGCATCTGTGGAAAGAAAAGCAGAGTTAACATTTCGGGTCAGTGACAGCAGGAAACTACAGGCCAGTTAGCTTAATATCTGTCATAGGGAAAATGTTAGAAACTACTGTGAAGACGTTATAGCAGGGTATTTAGAAAAACTCAAGGTTATCAGGCAGAGTCAGCATGGTTTTGTGAAAGGGAAATCATGTTTAACCAACTTATCAGAGGTCTTTGAAGAAGTAACATGCACTGTGGATAAAGAGGAACCGTTGGAGGTACTGTACTTAGATTTCCAGAAGGCATTTGATAAGGTGCCCCATCAAAGGTTATTGCGGAAAATAAAAGCTCATGGTGTAGGGGGTAACATTTTGGCATGGATAGAAGATTGGCTCGCTAACAGGAAACAAAGAGTAAGCATAAATGGGTCATTTTCTGGTTGGAAAAATGTAACGAGTGGTGTGCCACAGGGATCAGTGCTGGGTCCTCAACTTTTTACAATTTATATAAATGACTTGGATGAAGGGACCAAAGTTATGTTTGCTAATTTTGCTGATGATACAAAGATAGGTAGGAAAGTAACTTGTGAAGAGGACATAAGGAGGTTACAAAGCAATATAGATAGGTTAAGTGAGTGGGCAAAGATCTGGCAAATTGAGTATAATGTGGGAAAATGTGAAATTGTCCATTATCTAAATGGTCAGAGATTGCAGAGCTCTGAGATGCAGAGGGATCTGGGTGTCCTCGTGCATGAATTGCAAAAAGTTAGTATGCAGGTTCTGCAAGTAATTCAGAAAGATAATAGAGTGTTATCATTTATTGCGAGGGAAATTGAATACAAAAGTAGGGAGGTTATGCTTCAGTTATACAGGGCATTGGTCAGACCACGTCTGGAGCACTGTATTAAGGAAGGATGTAACTGCATTGGAAGCAGTTCAGAGAAGGTTTACTAAACTAATACCTGGAATGGGCAGGTTGTCTTATGAGGAAAGGTTGGACAGGCTAGGCTTGTATCCGCTGGAGTTTGGAAGAGTAAGAGGCGCCTTGATCGAAACATATAAGATCCTGAGGGGTCTTGACAGGGTGGATGTGGAAAGGATGTTTCCTCTTGTGGGAGCATCTATAACTAGTGGTCACTGTTAAAAATTAAGGGGTCACCCATTTAAGATAGATATGAGGAGAAATCTTTTCTCTCAGAGGGTCGTGAGTCTTTGGAACTCTCTTCCTCAAAAGGCAGTGGAAGCAGAGTCTTTGAATCTTTTTAAGACAGAGGTAGATAGATTTTTGATAAGCAAGGGGTGAAAAGTTATCAGGGCTAGGTGGGAATGTGGAGTCGAGGTTACAATCAGATCAGCCATGATCTGATTGAATGGCGGAGCAGGCTCGAGGGGCCAAGTGGCCTGCTCCTATTTCGTGTGCTCCTATTTCGTGAATGACTGTGGGTGACCACGCAACACTTTTGAAGACATTCTGACCCACTTGGTATCTATCTGCAGGAGCCCTATTAGTTATATGATATATTAATGATATAGATGAGAGAATTAAATGTAATATGTCCAAGTTTGCAGATGACACAAAGCTGGGTGGGAGTGTGAGCTGTGAGGCGGCTGCAGAGAAGTTCCAGTGTGATTTGGACAGGTTGAATGAGTGGCCAAATACATGGCAGATGCAGTTTAATGTAGATAAATGTGAGGTTATCCACTTTGGTGGCAAAAACAGAAAGGCAGATTATTATCTGAACGGCGATAGATTGGGAAAGGGGGAGGTGCAGCGAGACCTGGGTGTCCTTGTGCACCAGTCGCTGAAAGTAAGCGTACAGGTTCAGCAGGCAGTTGAGAAGATAAATGATATGTTGGCCTTCATAGCGAGAGGATTCGAGTACAGGAGCAAGGATGGCTTGCTGCAATTATACAAGGTCTTGGTGAGACCACATCTAGAGTATTGTGTGCAGTTTTGGTCTCCTTATCTGAGGAAGGATGTTCTTGCTATGGAGGGAGTGCAGCGAAGGTTCACCAGACTGATTCCTGGGATGGCAGGACTGACGTATGAAGAGAGATTGGGTCAATTAGGCTTGTATTCACTAGAGTTTCGAAGAACGAGAGGGGATCTCATAGAAACCTACAAAATTCTAACAGAACTGGACAGACTAGATCCAGGAAGGATGTTCACGATGGTGGGGGAGTCCAGGACCAGGGGTCACAGTCTAAGGATAAGGGGTAAGCCATTTAGGTCTGAGATGAGGAGGGGTTTCTTCACCTAGAGAGTGGTGAACCTGTGGAATTCTCTACCACAGAAAGCAGTTGAGGCCAAATCATTAAATATATTCAAGAAAGAGTTAGATATAGTTCTTAGGACTAAAGGGATCAAGGGATAAGGGGAGAAAGTGGGAACAGGATACTGAGTTTGGATGATCAGCCATGATCATATTGAATGGTGGAGCAGGCTCGAAGAGCCGAATGGCCTACTCCTGCTCCTATATTTTCTATGTTTCTAAAGGTGATATCATGTCCCTGTCAGATGACCCAAGATGTTGTGATCTTTTCTGATTTTATTTGAGGCCCCCTACAACAGCCACCTATTGTTGTCGGCCACCGCATAAAAGCATAAGAACATAAGAAATAGGAAAAGGAGTAGGCCATTCAGCCTCTTGTGCCTGCTCTGCCATTCAATAGATCATAGCTGATCTGATTGTGACCTTCACGCCACTGCTTCAAATGCAAGTATGTCCCTCCTTAAATAAGGTAACCAAAACTGTACACGGTACTCTAGGTGCAGGTCTCAACAATGTCCTGTACAGCTGTAGAAACACTTCCCTACTTTTATGCTCCATCCCCTTGCAATAAAGGTCAACATTCCATTTGCCTTCCTAATTACTTGCTGTACCTGCATGCTGACTTTTTGTGATACATGTACAAGGACACCCAGGTCCCTCAGTACTGCAGCATTCTGCAGTCTCTCTCATTTAACTAATACTGTGCTTTTCCCACACTATACGCCATCTGCCAAATTTTTGCCCGCTCACTTAACCTATCTATATTCCTTTGCACACTCTTTGTATCCTCTTCATAACTTGCTTTCCTGCCTATCTTCATATCGGCATTAAATTTGGCTGCAATATACTCAGTCCCTTCATCCAAGTCTTAATATTGGTTGTAAACAGTTGAGGCCTCAGCTTTGATCCCTGTGGCACTCCAATAGTTACTGTTTGCTATCCAGATAATGACCCATTTATCAACTTTTTGTTTCCTGTTAGTAAGCCAGTCCTCTATCCCACAACCCCATTGGTAGCCTTAACATCTCACAAAATGTACCCCAATGACTCATGATTGGCAATGATGCCTGAACCCTTTAGGGCCCCAATCAAGACACCAGTTTTCATGAATAAGAATAAACTGTGAGTGCAGGAAGGCAATCTAGCCATGGGACACACAACAGCGCAGTCCCAGAGCAGCCTTATGATATCCAAACATGTTGCTAACAATGGAGCCTTAAAATAGATTGCCAGATATAAGCAGACTGGAGCAAACCTAAATATTGACACAGCGAGCTACTTGGAGTATAAAATAATCTGATTTCCTGGAATTCACACGGGTTCACCATCACAGGCTGCTGTTTGAATGAAATCTGACTCTGGAACTTCCTCAACCACTGTACAAACCCAGGGGGAGGAGTCACCACAACAGCTGCCTCAACACTTTACAAATCATAAACTGAAATTTGAATCAGCTCCAGACACCCCTGAAGCTTTTATTTCATCATTGACTTGCTTATGAACAGTGACTGTCATGAAATTTTGTTGAAGCCAAAAGAAAGTGATTGCAGCACAAATTTTCATACATAACTAGCCGATCTCTCGTGGTGTTGCTCTAGTTAGCATGGCTGGGTACGTGAAGGGGGATAAGATGCGGGTCTGAAAACATTGGTGAGGGGGTTCACCTAGAGTTTGGTATTTATGGGACTGTAGAATGTGGGGGTTGGGTTAGCAGGCGATTTATAGTGTCTTGCAGCAGTATCAGCATAGATGGTAGGACACCTATGTAGGGTGCTACTTGTTCTAGATCCTAAAAGCACAGGGGGTGGGGGATCAGTGTCTGTCAACACTGTGGGAAATGATCCTTGGAATTGGCAGGCTGGGGAGCGTACAAGATTCTGAAACATTTGAGGGAGGTGCGGAGCTGGAAATGGTTCTAGGTTCTGAAAGCTCAGAGGTGAATAGTTCTCGGTGCTATGGAGTGCAATGCATGGGGAGAAGGGAGAAGATAAGAGGGTCTGCATGCAGTGAGGAGTAGCCACCAGGCATCTGATACAAGTTGGCAGATTCCTGACAGCGCTGTGCTGGTATCCAAGAAACTGGGTGTGGTGGTTTGTGCACCTGGATCAGTCAGCACTGGGGATGGAGTGTCCCAGAGTGTGAGGAGTATGATGGGTTCTGTAGCACTGGAGCGGACCTGGGGTCTGTAAAAAAGATCAACACCTGTGGACTCTGTGGTCGGTTCCATTGTCTGGGATCACTAGGGAGCGCTGAGGTCCGGGGGCTGGGAAGGGCCATCAGAGGGGCCCTAGAATCTAGAAACACTGAGAGGGAGATCCTGAAACCTAGTGAGAATGGAGACAGCAGGTCTGCTTGGCTGAGAGGGTTTTATGAGTTTGGGCCAGGTGAGATACCCCGTGGGAAATGAGGCAGGAGGATGGTTGGGAGGAAGGGCAGGAGTCAGTGCCACACCCCTGAGGAATTTCCCAGGCGGTAAGTTTTGTGGGATGAAGTTTCACAGAATCAAGACTTAAACAGGACATAGATAGGCTAGCACAGTGGCTAGACAGGTGGCAGATGGAATTTAATACTGACAAGTGTGAGATGATGCAATTTGGCTGCAGGAATAGAAAGCGACAATATATACTTAATGGCACAGTTCTAAGAGTGCGCAGGAACAGAGGGACCTGGGGTTGCATGTGCATAGATCTTTGAAGGTGGCAGAACGTATTGAGAGAGTGGGTAGTAAAGCAGATGGGACCTTGGGCTTTATAAATAGAGATATTGAGTACAAAACCTTTATAAAGCTCTGGTTAGGCCCCAGTTCTGGTTACCACACTTCAGGAAGAATGTGAGGATTCTTGAGAGAGTGCAGAGGAGATTTACCAGAATGGTTTCAGGGAAGAAGGATTTTAGTTACAAGATTAGGTTGGAAAATCTGGGTTTGTTCTCCGTAGAACAAAGAAGATTGAGGGGAGATGTAATGGAAGTGTGCAAGGTTATGACAGGCTTGGATAATTTAGACAAGGAAAAACTGTTCTCATTAACTAAAGGTAAAAGGACTAGGGGACACAAATTTAAAGTTTTAGGCAAAAGACGCAGGAGAAATATGAAGAAGTACTTTTTTACGCAGCGGGTGATAATGACCTGGAACTCGCTGCCCACAAGGGTGGCCGAAATGGAGACAATCAATGACTTCAAGAGGAAGTTGGATGTCCACTTGAAAGAATAGACTTGCAGGGCTACGGGGATCAAGTGGGGAAGTGGGATTGATTGGATAGCTCCGCGGAGAGCTGGCATGGACTCAATGGCTGAATGGCCTCCTTCTATGCCGTAAATGACTCTATGACTCTCATGTCTCTCAGAAATCTTCCAGAGTACTTCACGCAAAGGGGTGTATGTGCACAAGGGGAAGATCTGATCATTTTTCTGTTTCCAGATAGTTTGGAATATGCACAGCTCCTCTTGTAGATGTCTGATTTTCTGTTCTTGCAAACACAACTTTCACCACAACAAAAACTCCCCTTCCATTTGATGGACAGTAACAGTCCTTTAAGAGCTACTGAAACACCAGATCACCCATGTCTCCAGAAAACCATGCTGCTGATTAAACACCCCTGTGCCATTTTAAATCAAGAGTTTATTCACAAATTCAGTGAGATCAATCCTTCTCCCTACCAGCACAGACTGGGTTTGAGTTTGAGTGCCCTTGCCTGGTGTTATCCTGTACTGCTATGTTAACACTGGCAGTGCAAACCAACTCCATCATAGAAGAAGCCTAATGCTGGGTGACCATAGTGCTTGCCTGTTTCAGATGATAGGCACCTTTTAATATGGAAATTGGGTTTCTATGATAGAATTAGGACCTGATTTCAATTTTCAGTAGGAACTGTCAGAGTCAGCATTGTGCACAGGTGATGGAAGTGAAGTGGCCCTCAAAAGGTAAGTTTAGAATTGTTCTTGTGGGTCCCAGAAGAGCAGGAATGCAACTCTGGGGTCAACAAAGATTATCTGGACTGCTGCTGCACAGGGAACCCTCACCCTTCGCGATCATGGCGCCCCTCAAGTCCCGTAACTGACCTTGCTGATGGCCACTCCAGCTCAATTTTCAAGTTTCAATTTAGTAAACTGCACTGGATTGCCTGTATGGTGCCCCACAGCTCACCTGCTGAATTTATGACAAGGGTTTTTGCATGACTGCCCAAAGGTCCAAATTTGCCTCATGTTCTCATGTGCAAAGCCCGAATCTACCTCTTACTGTTAAGTTGAAATTTTTATATACTGTTGCAAACTCTGACTGAAAATGCATTGCAGATGAAAAATAATTGATTTTAATATCTACAAATATATGTGCACCATTGTAGTCCTTTACAATTGGAACTTAATCTTTTTAAATAAGCAAAGATATAGCCTAGCTGTGCAACTTGTACCATCCAGTTAGAGGATGCCCCATTTCCTGTAATTCACAAGTCTCAGCTGAGGGTTGTGTTTCCTTTTTATTATAATCCTAAGGTTCAGTGCCAAATCTACAAAGTAGCATTGTCCTGTGGGTCAGCTGCAAAATGTGGAACTGAATCCTTATACAGCCAACCTGAAACTGTTTTAGGGAAGAACATCTAATATATAATTAACCATACCTTGTAGTACATGATTCTCTGCAAAGTCTCAGCTGCATTTTAAGTCTGCGTCAATAAGTCAGCTTGAATAACAAACATTCAGGAAAATGTCTGGCAGCAAAATTGAACATCTCTCCTGGTGCAAGAACACTCAAACAAAAAATTCATTGCAAGTTATTTTGAACCCTGGTCTTTGTAACATGATTATGTTTTTAAAATTGTGATTTTTAAAAGTTAATGATGGAGTCCAGAAGGTCAAGTGACCTCACATCCACTCTGCTAAAGGACAAGACAGATCAAATAATTTTTTGGGAAAAAAGAGACTGCAGGGTTAACAACTGAAGTACAATGGGTTTCGCTCTCCCACCCACCAGAATTTCAGGTCGTAAACAAGGGCATCAGCGATTTTGAAGATGCAGATCTACCAAGCAGCTGCTAACACCAACACGGAGAACCAGCATGTCCAGGGAACCCTGGATGCCAGGGGATATAGAGGATTGGATAAGGAAAAAAAAGGAGGCTTATGGCAGATTCAGAACGCTGAATAACAGCGGAGGCCCTAGAGGAGTATAAAAGGTGTAGGGGGGGTACTTAAAAAATAAATTAGGAGACCGAAGAGGGGACATGAAAAAACACTGGCGGGCAAGATAAAGGAAAATCCCAAGGTGTTTTATAAGTATATTAAGGGCAAGGGGATAACAAGGGAAAATAGGTGAGGTTTTAAATGATTACTTTTCATCTGTGTTCACTATGGAGAAGGACAATGTAGGTGTAGAGATCAGGGAGGGGGATTGTGATATACTCGAACAAATTAGCATTGAAAGGGAAGAAGTATTAGCTGTTTTAGCAGGCTTAAAATTGGATAAATCCCCAGGCCCAGATGAGATGTATCTCAGGCTGTTATGTGAGGCAAGGGAAGAGATAGCAGAGGCTCTGACACAAATTTTCAAATCCTCTCTGGCCACAGGAGAGGTACCAGAGGACTGGAGGACAGCGAATGTGGTACCATTATTCAAGAAGGTTGGCAGGGATAAACCAGGTAATTATAGGCCAGTGAGTCTAACATCAGTGGAAGGAAAACTATTGAAAGAAATTCTGACTGATATGGACTTCGGTAAGGCTTTTGATAAGATCCCGCATGGGAGATTGGTTAAGAAGGGATCCATGGGATCCAGGGCAATTTGGCAAAATGGATCCAAAATTGGCTTAGTGGCAGGAGGCAGAGGGTGATGGTCGAAGGTTGCTTTTGCAAGTGGAAGCCTGTGACCAGTGGTGTACCGCAGGAACCGGATCCTTGCTCTTTGTAGTGTACATTAATGATTTAGACGTGAATATAGGAGGTATGATCAGTAAGTTTGCAGATTACACTAAAATTAGTGATGTTGTAAATAAAGAGGAGGAAAGCCTTAGATTACAGGACGATATAGATGGGCTGGTAAGATGGGCGGGGCAGTGGCAAATGGAATTTAATCCTGAGAAGTGTAAGGTGATGCATTTTGGAAGAACTAACAAGGCAAGGGAATATACAATGGATGGTAGGACCCTAGGAAGTACAGAGGGTCAGAGGGACCTTGGTGTACTAGTCCATAGATTACTGAAGGCAGCAGCACAGGTAGATAAGGTGGTTAGGAAGGCATATGGGATACTTGCCTTTATTAGTTAAGGCATAGAATATAAGAGCAGGGAGGTTATGATGGAGCTATATAAAACACTAGTTAGGCCACAGCTAGAGTACTGTGTACAGTTCTGGTCACCACTCTATAGGAAGGATGTAATTGCACTGGAGAGGGTGCAGAGGAGATTCACCAGGATGTTGCCTGGGCTGGAGCATTTCAGCAATGAGGGGAGACTAGATCGGCTCGGGTTGTTTTCCTTAGAGCAGAGAAGGCTGAGGGGGGACCTGATTTACGTTTACAGAATTATGAGGGAGGGACATTGATAGGTAGAAACTTTTTCCTTTAGCAGAGGGGTCAATAACCAGGGGGCATAGATTTAAGGTAAGGGGCAGGAGGTTTAGAGGGGATTTGAGGAAAATTGTTTTCACCCAGAGGGTGGTTGGAATCTGGAACACACTGCCTGAAGAGGCAGGAACCCTCACAACATTTAAGAAGTATTTAGATGAGCATTTGAAGCGCCATAGCATACAAGGCTATGGGCCAAGTGCTGGAAAATGGGGTTAGAATAGATAGGTGCTTGATGGCTGGCATGGACACGATGGGCCGAAGGGCCTGTTTCTGTGCTGTATAACACTATGACTCTATGACTTTATAACACTTGGGAACAATGGAAGACCTTGGTGGCTCTGTGAAACCAGACTGCTGGACTTTGCATATTGGAACAGGACAATAAATCATTGACTTTTGAGTCTAGATAAACTAGATTTTCTGAAGGCAGGCAGGCTATCAGAACAGAACCCAGTGGTTGTAGCCTCAGAGCAGGATGTAAGGAAGACAAACAGGAGCAGCACCAGGCATATCTCAAACTGAGGTGTTAATGGTGAAGCTACAATCCAGGACTGCTTGCATGCCAAACAGTATAAGCAGCTTGCGATAGACAAAGCAAAGCGATCTCATGACCAACGGATCAGATCTAAGCTCTGCAATCCTGCCCCATCCAGTCATGAATGGTGGTGAACAATTAAACAACTAACTGGAAGAGTTGGCTCCACATATATCCTCATCCTCAATGATGGGGGAGTCCAGCACAACACAAAAGATAACTCTGAAGAATTTGCAACAATCTTCAGCCAGAAGTGCTGAGTTGATGATCCATCTCGGCCTCCTCCTGAAGTCCCCAGTATCACAGATGCCAGTCTTCAGCCAATTCGATTCACTCCGCGTGATATCAAGAAACGACTGAGGGCACTGGATACTGCAAAGGCTATGGGCCCTGACAATATTCCGGCAATAGTAATGAAGACCTGTGCTCCAGAAATTGCCATGCCCCTAGCCAAAATGTTCCAGTACAGCTACAATACTGGCATCTACCCGGCAATGTGGAAAATTGCCCAGGTATATCCTGTACACAAGAAGCAGGACAAGTCCAATCCGGCCAATTACCACCCGATCAGTCTACTCTCAATCATCAGTAAAGCGATGCAAACTGCCGTCGACAGTGCTTTCAAGCGGCACTTGCTCAGCAATAACCTGCTCACTGACGCTCAGTTTGGGTTCTGCCAGGGCCACTCAGCTCCAGACCTCATTACAGCCTTGGTTCAAACATGGATAAAAGAACTGAACTCAAGAGGTGAGGTGAGAGTGACTGGCCTTGACATCAAGGCAGCATTTGACTGACTATGGCATCAAGGAGCCCTAGTAAAACTGGAGTCAATGGGAATCAGGGGGAAAACTCTCCGCTGGTTGGAGTTGTACCAAGCACAAAGGAAGATGGTTGTGGTTGCTGGAAGTCAATCATCTGATCTCCAGGACATCATTGGAGGAGTTCCTCAGGGTAATGTCCTAGACTTCTCAGACAGCACCTTCAAAACCCGCGACCTCTACCAACTAGAAGGACAAGGGCAGCAGATGCATGGGAACAGCAACACCTGCAAGTTCTCCTCCAAGCCACACGCCATCCTGACTTAGAACTATATCGCTGTTCCTTCACTGTCACAGGGTCAAGATCCTGGAACTCCCTTCCTAACAGCACTGTGGGTGCACCTACACCACATGGACTGCAGTGGTTCAAGAAGGCAGCTCACCGCCACCTTCTCAAGGGCAATCAGGGACGGGCAATAAATGTTGTCCTAGCCAGCGATGCCCACATCCCACGAATGAATTAAAAAAAACAGCAGTTGCAGCCTTGAGAGGGTGAGAGAGAAAGAGAAAGGGAACACCTACACTCAGAAGGCTGTTGCAGCGAAAGGCTGCCAAGGCTTGGATTTGGATTGAAAGTTGAAGCTTGCGGAGAAGTAGAAGACGAGCAGGATCACCTTATTCACAGACGCCCAGGTCGGAAGTGCTCGGAGAAGTGACGAAAGAGGACATTGATTTTTGCTGAAGTGTGAGACATCCTACCCGTTGCTACTGGGAGGAGTTTGGGACTTTTAACAAGGATTTTGCCATCAAAAAGGACTATGTAACGTATTAGTGTGGTGAGGCACAGTGTGGCTTTCGTGCAGAGAGATCGACCGTTGACATGCTGTTCTCCCTTCGTCAGATACAGGAGAAATGCTGTGAACAACAGATGCCCCTCTACATTGCTTTCATTGATCTCACCAAAGCCTTTGACCTCGTCAGCAGACGTGGTCTCTTCAGACTACTAGAAAAGATTGGATGCCCACCAAAGCTACTAAGTATCATCACCTCATTCCATGATTTTAGATTAGATTTTTTTTAGATTTAGAGATACAGCACTGAAACAGGCCCTTCGGCCCACCGAGTCTATGCCGACCATCAACCACCCATTTATACTAATCCTACCCTAATCCCATATTCCTACCACATCCTCACCCGTCCCTATATTTCCCTACCACCTACCTATACTAGGGGCAATTTATAATGGCCAATTTACCGATCAACCTGCAAGTCTTTTGGCTGTGGGAGGAAACCGGAGCACCCGGAGAAAACCCAAGCAGACACAGGGAGAAGTTGCAAACACCACACAGGCAGTACCCAGAATTGAACCCGGGTCGCTGGAGCTGTGAGGCTGCGGTGCTAACCACTGCGCCACTGTGCCGACCTATGACAATATGAAAGGCACAATTCATCATGGTGGCTCCTCATCAGACCCTTTTCCTATCCTGAGTGGCGTGAAACAGGGCTGTGTTCTTGCACCCACACTTTTTGGGATTTTCTTCTCCCTACTGCTTTCACATGCGTTCAAGTCCTCGGAAGAAGGAATTTTCCTCCACACAAGATCAGGGGGCAGGTTGTTCAACCTTGCCCGTCTAAGAGCGAAGTCCAAAGTACAGAAAGTCCTCATCAGGGAACTCCTCTTTGCTGACGATGCTGCTTTAACATCTCACACTGAAGAGTTCCTGCAGAGTCTCATCGACAGGTTTGCGGCTGCCTGCAACAAATTTGGCCTAACCATCAGCCTCAAGAAAACAAACATCATGGGGCAGGACGTCAGAAATGCTCCATCCATCAATATTGGTGACCACGCTCTGGAAGTGGTTCAAGAGTTCACCTACCTAGGCTCAACTATCACCAGTAACCTGTCTCGAGATGCAGAAATCAACAAGCGCATGGGAAAGCCTTCCACTGCTGTGTCCAGACTGGCCAAGAGAGTGTGGGAAAATGGCGCACTGACACGGAACACAAAAGTCCGAGTGTATCGAGCCTGTGTCCTCAGTAACTTGCTCTATGGCAGTGAGGCCTGGACAACGTATGTCAGCCAAGAGCGACGTCTCAATTCATTCCATCTTCGCTGCCTCCGGAGAATACTTGGCATCGGGTGGCAGGACCGTATCTCCAACACAGAAGTCCTCGAGGCGGCCAACATCCCCAGCTTATACACACTACTGAGTCAGCGGTGCTTGAGATGGCTTGGTCATGTGAGCCACATGGAAGATGGCAGGATCCCCAAAGACACATTGTACAGCGAGCTCGCCACTGGTATCAGACCCATCGGCCGTCCATGTCTCCGCTTTAAAGACATCTGCAAACGCGACATGAATTCCTGTGACATTGATCACAAGTCGTGGGAGTCAGTTGCCAGCGTTCGCCAGAGCTGGCGGACAGCCATAAAGGCGGGGCTAAAGTGTGGCGAGTCGTAGAGTCTTAGCAGTTGGCAGGAGAAAAGACAGAGGCGCAAGGGAAGAGCCAACTGTGAAACAGCCCCAACAGTCAAATTTTTCTGCAGCACCTGTGGAAGAGCCTGTCACTCTAGAATTGGCCTTTACAGCCACTCCAGGCGCTGCTCCACATACCACTGACCACCTCCAGGCGCTTAACCATTGGCTCTCGAGATAAGGAGGCCAAAGAGAAAGTTTTTCAAGTACTTTAATAAGTAAAGAAAATACCTTTCTTTGCAATCTGGGGTATCAGCTACTTACAATGTACTATTTAGTTAATGGGGATTTCTTTTAGTTAGTTGTTATTAGAAAAGTCCTAAAATGTGAAATCTTGTCATGTAATTCTTTAAATTGGTCTGGAGGTTCATATCTTGTATTTTAACATTAATAGTCTCATTGAGGTCTTAACAAAGTGGCAACACTAACCAACTTCAGAACTACATTTACACCATTGCAGCTCTAGAGGTCGGCAATGTGCCCATACACAGACACTGTTGTCTGTAGTAAAGATTTTGAGGTCCGTGTCTGGTAATTTCAGGAATGAGAAATTTCCCGTTGACTTCTTCTTTCCAGGCAAGTAAGACTTTCAAAAAAATTCACAGCTGTTAGTTGCAGTTTCATACTGACAGGTATTTCGAGCGGGACAGCGGCTTCTGAACTCAGAACAAGTTCGGGTTTTTCTGGCAGGTTCCGATTTTTTTTTTAAAAAGCCTGCGGAAAACCCCAAACTTGTCTTGAGTTCAGAAGCCGCTGTTCCTGCTCCGAGCACCTGTCAGCTGTGAAACTGAAACTGAGGGCTGTGAATTTTTTTTTTAAAACTGACCAATCACAAAGCTGCTCTAGGGAGAGTTCCCATTTTCTGCAATGGTCAGAGAGAAAGGCAGAGCAAGAGGGAGAGAGGGAGAGGGGAGAGGGAGAGAGAGAAGGAACAAGGGGGAGAAGAGAGAGAGGGAGGGAGAGAGGGGAGAGGGAGAGGAGGGAGAGGGAGAGAGAGGGGAGAGGGGGGGGGAAGAGAAGAGAAGGAGAGAGAACGGGAGAGAGAAAAGAGAGAGGGGTGGGAAAGGAAGGGGGAGACAGAGTGGGAGAGCGAGAGTGGGGAAGAGAGTCGGGGACACAGAATGGGTGATAGGGATTGGTACAGAGGGAGAGAGAGAGCAAGAGGGGAGAGAAAGAGATCAAGATCACACCTGACAGATGGACATTTATCCAGATTCTCCACATCACTACATCAAGTGTGCAGGTAGACGTTAACTACAGGTGCAAGCAAAAACAATGCCAGGTACGCACTAAATAGGGCGAAATATGTTTAAATCAGCCTCTGTTTTGATGGCATCAGGTTGGCATACACTTTATATACAAATTAGTTGCCCTCACGTCCATGGCTGAGTCAATAATTTTGTCAAATGTTGGTGGTGCAAGGTGTTGGTGCCTATCTCTGTGCACCTCTTTGCAATCTGCAGCATTACAGGCCAAAGAATCACATCATAAAGGACAGCCAGTGAAAGGGAGAGTTATGTCCTGTAATACACAGGCTGTATGTCTATTGACTGGTCTGTGTTTTCTTATTTTCATCAGGAGTTTCCCCAATAGATCAGGTGTAAGATCTGGAACTGAATTATCCTGCAGATCATGTGATGCTCCTTGCTGAGGGAACAACAATAAAAAGGATCAAATGATCTGGACTTAAAGTTATCAATGTTTAATTGTCCGTCAGTTGGATAAAAATAAAAGGAAGATATTATTAATACCACTCTATCAGGACTTGATTCAATGATCATTGACATTAAAAAGGCAGAAATATTGGGGATAAAATTTAGTTTTAGTCAGGGTGCAAGATGGACAGTATGGATCGGTTGCCCATTATATAAAACAGTTAATTCTCCTTTACAGTGAAGCTAACTGAAAGAGAAATTGGACAGGATGTATATCCAGGTGACTGATCTTCCACCACTCTTCTTGCGCCTTCGCCAAACATGAATTTTACACCACTTTTCTGAAACTTGCAATTAAATCTTTAAAATCTGCACATAACTAGTTCCCCACCTATAACAGATTATCTGCCTGTTGCTGTTATAAAATATGCAGACGTTGTGAATATATTTGAAACTTCAAATGTAAAAGAAAGCTTGATTCAGGAGAATGGAAATTCCCTCCCACAAAACTTTTGACAACTTTCACTGCTCGAGATTATGTAAAATGAAAATAGAGAATCTCAATAAATAGGAGCTCATTGAAGCTCTCTTCAGCAGAACCTCTTTCAACAGAGAGAGGCACTGAGGTAGACTGAAGATCCTTCAGCAGAAATCTATTCAGCATCACAAAGTCAAAGATGAACAGAGCAACTACTGTTACGATTCTCATCCTGCTTTTGTGTGCCATTGCTGCACAGGGTATGTCGATGTTTTTAGCTTGTGTTTTATTTCTTATTGCACTGCAGTGTGGAAAGGAGTCATTCTGTTGAGTTACTGATCAGCTACACATGTCCCAGCATTCTGTATGGTTATTCAATGTGCAATTAAATGGTCACCGACACTATATGCTATTGATAATACAATGCTGGTTTGAACAGCTTTCAAAGCTGAAACAAAGTGTCAAAATTCTTAACTTCAATCAACATCTAAATCTCAGTTAAATTGATTTTTTCACAGGTATTCCAATCCCAGGAACTCAGGGAAGGTGCCAGTGTCCTCAGACCAGCTCCAAAATTATCCCTCCGAAGCTCATCCAGAATTTGAAATTTATTCCTAAAGGATCTCACTGTGAGACACTGGAGATAATGTGAGTAAATGGGTCAGAAGGTCACCTTCAACATTTCTTCTTCTGTGACGTCTATTTAGAAGCTGTGCTCTTTGTTCAAAACATGTTGGATCAATCATTGTTTATGATGAGTTTTACTGAATTCTCACCTTTCAGTGGGAGACATCCAATTTCTATGGATTAGATTTTAAAGGTTTACCTTCTCTTCACAGTGTCACCTTGAAAACTGGAAATAAATTATGCGTGAGTCCTGATGCCAAGTGGGTGAAGATTATTATTAAAGCCAAGAAAGGTTGGTGTTGGTGTTTGTCAGATTTCAGACTTTACATGTCAATAAAAGCAATTTTGTATTTCACTATGTTTGTTGTCTCCTGCTTGGCTGAGGGCATTGATTCCTTTCTGCTGCATATTCCCACAGGCTCTTGGTGCATTCTGGTACCATGCCCAAGTGGCCAGCATTTATGTGTGAGCCATGACAGTGAATGTCAGCAAGCTATTCAGCCACAATATTCATCAGAGTTGAGCCCTACACTGCCCTCGCCATGCATCCATATATGGTAAATCACAGAGGAGGCAGATGGGGGTCACTGGATAGCAATCAGCTGCAGGAATACTGGGCGATGTCATGTTCCCTCACCTACAATGCTGTGACCAATTGTTGTACCTATAGTACCCAGCCGAGATCAACCAATTAATCACAATGAATGATCAAAACAGAATCCTTAAAAATAAGATATTTAAGATATCTCTTCACCATTTTCATCTCCTTTTCCTGCCACCTTCCTTCCATTATGGTCAACTGCAGAATTTTCTGCACTGCACATTAAGCTGCCCCATTGCATCTTTGTTTCAAACATATTTTTAACCATTAACTCCTGTCAGAACTGAGATTTTAAATGGATATATTTGTTCAAGTTACACAGAAATGTTGTTAAGTAAACTCTAGACCATCTTTCTCCCTGTTTTGTGTCATCCACCATTGTCAGAAGTCAGGATTTTGTTTACCATTTACTGACTTTGCATCATTCCAGAATGTGTTTAATTCATCACAATGGAAGGAAGAGACAACTGTGACCTTGTGAATGCTGCATGCTGTTAAAACCAAATTGCAAAATCAATGAATTGCGAACAAAATCACAAGTGTTAGCAATGCTGTGTAACGGGCTGATTGATAATTCTCCATAATGATGTTGCTGAAGACACTGCCCTCTATATTAAAATAAATATCTGCGGTTAATGAGGAAAAATGTAATTTATTTTGTTTTATTTCAGGTGCCAGACAACACAACTGAGAAATGAAGACACAATGGGTTGGACTCAATTCCACACCTGGGAACCCGCCGTACAATGAACGCTGTAGTGAAGGATGTTCTGTCCAACATGTCTCTTATGTCACCTTCTGATAGCTTATTCAAGTATTAACTCTGCATTGTTTTTGAAAATGTTTAACTGTTTAACCCTGTCGCACTCTAATCGTTTACTCACAGCTTAAGAAAACAGTCTGACTTTTTTGTGAAACTTTTTGCCAGGACTGAAGTTTCTTTCACAGGGTATCAGGTGTACGATTATTAAGAATAGACTCTTTTAGACTAGATTACAAGCAGGGAAAGGAGGGAGCGCAGGAAAGAACAAAAGGGAAGGTTTGTGACAGGGTTGAAGACAGGAGAGATTAAATGACAAAAGAGATGATGGTGCAAGGTAAAAAGAGATGGTAATGGAACAAGGAAAGAAAGAAAATCTGTGTCTAGAGAAGATGTAAATGGGAAAGCAGAATCACCATCAAAAGGTGCTATCAAAAAATAGTGGGGGGTTGGGGGGGTGGGGATGCAGGGGAAGTTATGATCTGAAATCGTTGAACTCGATGTTGAGTCTGGAAGGCTGCAAAGTGCCAGTCAAAAGATGAGGCGCTGTTCTTTGGGCTGACACTGAGTTTGTTTGGCGCAGTGTTGGAGATTGAGGATACAAAGGTTCGAGTGGGAGTGCAGCGAAGAATTACTGTAATGTGACATTGTATCAAACTAATTTACCAACCAAATTTGGTGCAATCTTCCTTTATTTGCTCAAATCCTTTTGATGTTCTATGTGATATATTGATGGCAAGATATACATTCGATAATGGATTTTAATTTTGGACCAAATGTATTTCCAGTTCCAATTTGAATGAAAACTTTTTTAGTAAAAGTCAGGAATAATTGCTTTTCATTAACTTTGATGCTATTTTACTGCACTGACATTTTAACTGGAATCTTGGAATTTTCTCTATAAAACACCAGACCTTAGGATCGATCCAAAACTGAAGTCTTTGGAAGCAATTTCTCTTTAGAAATTATCTTGTGCATAAATTACCTACCTTTGAGGAGGTAGTGCTGCTTAATATTAACTGGAATAAGTGGCATTTATAATTCGAAGTAATTTTTGGTCAGTGATCAGTAGAAACATTTTGCAATGAGGGATTTCACTGACTGGGTCTTGTTGACTGAAAACCTCAAAGGCTTTGTGTAAAAATTGTGTTGAATATCACTCAGGAAAATTGCTACACGTGATTGAATTGTGTGTGAATCAATCTTTGGAGTTTTTTGTACCTTTATCCTCAAATGTATTTGAGTGAATAAAATAAATGAGATTTCCTATGAAGAATGTGTTGTCACTGTTTCTGAATCGTCAGCAAAACAGTTGTTTGTTTCCCCAGTAGATAAATTTATTGGAATGACAAATAATAATAACCTGTTCAGGCCATTTCTCAAACAATGATAAAGGTTCAGGATATTTGCAGTGTGACAGATTTCAGATCAAATTCTGTAAAATCTCAATGGGATTTTTATGGAGTCTGTTTAACTTTCCTGTTCCCCCACCCACACCCCCATGCACTGCTGGAACGGGATGAAGGGGTTGTTAAGATGTCAGGTTGGTGGGGAGGGGGCAGAGACGGTGGTGTTCATGCACCTGCCATTGTAACTCATCTGCAAACTGCCAGGCAGGGTCTGCTCTGCACTCAACTTTAAGTCAGGAAGATGACAGGCCCGCATGCAGCCAAAACTAGATCATTGCAGGAGTCAGCAGGCAGGCCAGATAAGGCCATGGTAAGTAGTTTATTCATCCCCACCTTCATCCATCCCCTCAAGGAGTCCTTGGACCTCCCTTGGCCTGGTCTTGCTTCTCCCTCACATTACCAGTGTCTCCTAACAACCATCTCCCCAAACCAGCACTGACTCCGGCTGGTGACTGTTTCCCTGGGACCCTGCTGGCTTCAAGCTCCCACTCAAATACCCAATCCCACCCACCAGCCCTGACCCCACCCACAGGTTTTAGGCTGGTGTCAGGGCTGTACTATACAAATGATGCCCAGATATTAAAATAGCCTGGGGTGCACGCTTAACTCTCTATGGGGTTTCCCTCCCATTCGCAAGCTGCCCAGCCTGAATCGACCCCTGTAAGAGTTGATTTCTCCAGAGTGAGAACCTGTCAGAAGTAATATTTTTATTACATCATCTTATGTGTGGGGAGAGAGGCAACATCAGTTTAGAGATCTTTGATGTTCAGTAGCAGGATGTTGATTGCTCCCTATTTAAATACAGCAATAACCAATGAACAGAAGGTGCTCCAGTTTAAGATCTACTCTTCCCGGACCATTATTGCTAAGAAAGCCAAATCTATTCCTGGAATCTTAATCGAGCTGATGCTTTATTATTTCTTTTTAGATTTTCTACTTAGATTATCAAATGTCCCAAATGACATCCTATGTGTGTGTGACCATGGGAAACTATTTCTCTCCATCCTTCTCAATCTGTCTGCAGACAGCAGGAGGGAACAAATCTCCAAATGATCAGGTGTGCTCTAGAGCTGGGACCTGCACAGAATAATGACAAAACAATTTCAATGACCATTGTAGTGGCAGCTGCTGGCTAGGTCACATCCATGTCCAGAAAACCCAAGGCCTACTCTGCTCAGGGCAGCACAATTGCTGGAAAGGGTCCAATTTTGGGTTGTCTATTTTTCAGACATTCTTAGGGTGCAGGACATTGCACCCTGAAACTGACCCTATTTATGCCTGTTTTACACTTGTAAAATGGGTTAAACAAGGAACAATTTCTACCTCTGCTACGACTAGGTGAGAAAGGGGTGTAGGGTTTCCCTCTCAGCCTTTTCCTGGTTTGACCGTAACAGGGTTTAATTTTTAAAACACCGTGTTTTTAGCTTCCCCCCAGTGAATCCTTGTTCACTGCTCTCCAATTGTAATGGCAAAGAAATTAATCAGACAGGTTGTCTTAGATTTAAACAAGAAACGTGTATGTTTATTAACCTTAAAAGTCTAATTTGGTTAAAACTACCAAAAATACCGGATGCAACCAGGCTAACATGCATACATGATGAATACACATGCAGATAGAGATAGAAAAGGAGAAAGAATCAAGGGGAGGGTCTTGAAGCAATAGCTGGAGCTCATTTTCTGTCTTTTGAGTTAGTTGTAAAGCCTATGATTACAGTTCGATCTTGCCATCTAGTTGAGGTCCAGTACACACTTTCAAACTTGTTCGATGGTGTTCTATCTTCTTGAAATCCAGTTTTTTGGGACCACCTGCCCGGCGAGCTTTGTGGATTCTTTCAATCTTAGTCGAGATCCTCAGTAGGGGGCTGGAATGCTGGCTATCACACAGTCAATGTCTGGTGATCAAAATCCATTTGGTTAATTGAATCAGGGAGCAGTTCCATTGTCTTCTCCAGGCAATTGTCTCTTAGAATGCAAATGATTCCAGACACTGTCCTGTTAGAATACAGGTGCAGCCATGTTTTCAGTCCAGTAAGAGTTTAAAATTAATGTTCCAAATGACAAAATTAAGATGCCTCATTCTTGGCAAGTGTGGTTTTCAACACAAACTCTGTCTCAAGGGAAACTGCCAAATACAGCTAGGAACATTTGTAACAAACAGCAAAACAAAGTGAAGTTCTGATCCTTTAATTGAAACACAACTATTTCTCGTCAAGCTCCCAGCATCAGTATTGATCAGCTGGTGCTCTGTTTCCTCTCCAGTTTCAAATGACACAAATTAAATTCTTGCATCCGAACAAATAAAATTCAGAATCTAAGTTCCTGGGCCCTGTAATTCCAGAATGAATTTCCTAATCTCCTGGTGTAAATCTGGGAAGTGATTGGTGAACCCCTACTGAAATGAAGAGTGACCTTTAACTTTGCAGCCTGGGTGGTAACCTGGCAGAGTGGATCACCCGCCCTTTATACAACACACTCGATTTTTGCTTCGTCGATTACAGTGATGTGAAAGTCAGGCGGGTTCTCCCATGGATGGTTAACTCGCTCCACTCGGTTACTGCTTCACCTGACAATGTAGAAAATTACTCCAATGGTGCAAACTGCTGGCTCTGAGGGTTCTGTCAGTTACCTGTCAAGATCAAAGCAGCAGATCAGGGGAAATCCCCCAAGGATTTGCTAAGCTTTAATGCCATTCCGGTCGAAGATCTATATCTGCATGCCAACACTTTATCGATGGCAGGCTCATCTTACACTGCTCCTCCCTGGTAGTGGGAATCATTGAGGAATTTAAAACTGGCGTCAAACAAGATTATATTCTCTAATTCACAAATTCTTAGCCACACCAGATAGCTGCAATTGGTTGATACGTTAACAAGTTATTGGAATTTCAGGACCTGAAATATGAATTACACCAAGGTCTAAGTCACAATACACTGTGATAAATATTCCATTCCACCAATCCAAGTAAGTGCTGGGAGCGCATCTGCAAATCTGCACATTCCCAGATATTTTGTCCACTAGTTTCATTGGGCAAAAAATTGCAGTGTACCATGTTGTGATAAAAAGAGGAGCAGGAATGGGCTGAATAATTACAGGGCAGGCAGCCCCAGTGGTGGACAATTTTTTTTTGATGAGGTAACAAGGAGGATCGATGTGGGTAGCACGTTTGATAGAGTCGATATGGATTTTAGCAGGACATTTGACAAGGTTCCACATGGCAGACTGGCCCGACAAGGGAAGGACTATGGGATCCAAGGGCGAGTAGCAAGTAGGAACCAAAATGAGCTGAGTGGCAGGAGCATAGGGTAATGGTCAACGGGTGTTCTTTCACTTGGATGGCTGTTTCCAGTGGGGTTCCAAAGGACTCAGTACTGGAACCCATGCTTTTTGTGTTGTACATCTATGGGCAAGAAACCTGCAGACAATCGAAAAATCAATTGTGTGGTGAACAGAGAGGAATAAAGCTGTGGATTGTAAGAAGATAATGATGAACTGGTCAGGTGGGATGAAAAGTGGTCAATTGAATTCTTTCGGGAACAATGTCAGGTAATCCATTTAGGGAGGGCAAACAAGGCACGGGAATACACAATAAATGGTAGGTGAAGGAAAAGTGTAGAGCAACAGAGGGACATTGAAGAGCATATCCACAGATCCCAGAAGGTAACAGGACAGGTAGATAAGTGGTTAGGAAGGCAAAAGGGATAGTTTCCATTATTAGACAAGGCATAGAAAATAATAGCAGGGAGGTTATGATAGAATTCTTTAAAACACGAGTTAGGCCACAGCTAGAATACTGCATGCAGTTCTGATCACTGCATTACAGGAAGGATGTGATTGTGCTAGAGAGGGTACAAAGGAGATTTTCGAAAATGCTACCAGGAATGACCTGGAACTCATTGCCCACACGGGTGGTGGAGACGGAGACAATCAATGACTTCAAAAGGAAACTGGATGGCCACATGAAGCAAATACATTTGCAGGGTGAAAGGGATCAAGCGGGGGAGTGGAACACACATGGATCACTCTGGATAGGCATGGACACAATGGGCTAAATGGCAACATTCTGTGCTGTAAATGACTCTATGGAATGTAGATTTTTCACAACGAGGAAAGATTGGATAGGCTGGTGTTATTTTCTTTGGAACAGAGGAGGTTGAGGGGAGATTTAATTGCATTGTATAAAATTATGAGGGTCATAGATAGATTGGATATGAAGGATCTATTTCCCTTAGCAGAGAGATCAACAACCAAAGGGAACTGATTTAAGGTAAGTGGCAGAAGGATTAGAGGGGAAATGTTGAGGCAAAATGCTTTCACTGAGTGGGTGGTGGGGGTTTGATACTCACTGGCTGAAAGAGTGGTTGAGGTAGAAACCCTGATCACATTTAACAAATATTTGCATATGCACTTTATTTTTATTTTTATTTATTCGTTCATGGGATGTGGGCATTGCTGGCAAGGCCAGAATTTGCTACTCGCCTCTAACTAACCTTGACAACTGAGTGGCTTGCTAGGCCACATCAGAGGACAGTCAAGAGTGAACCACATTGCTGTGGGTCTGGAGTCATATGTAGGACAGTCCAGGTAAGGATGGCAAATTTCCTTCCCTAAAGGACATTGGTGAACCAGATGGGTTTTTATGACAATCAATAATGGTGCCACAACACTATTCGTGAGACTAGTTTTCAATTCCAGATTTTTATTAATTAATAGAATTAAATTCCACCAGGTATAATGGTGGGATTTGAACTCATATCCCCAGGCCATTAGCCCTAGGCCACTGCATTACTAGTTCAGTAATATTGCCACTGCATCACCATCTCCCTGAACTGCAAAAACCTATAGGACCAACAGCTGGATAGTGGGATTAGGCTGGGGAGCTCTTTCTGGGCTGCCATAGTCACAATGGGCTGAATGGCCACCTTCTGTGCGTAAATGTTGTTTCTTTCTATATTTTCCTCTGCTGTGTGCCAAGATCAGTGTCCTCGAATTGTTGCTTTCATTGTGGCCAAGATTTTCCATTCTGTTACACCGATTCCAGCTGTGAGGATTGGGAAATTCTTGGAGAGCTGCGTCACCTGACTTCCTGCACGGCCCCACCACTTCTGGGATATTGTGTTGGAACATATAGGGGATGTAAAATACCTCCACCTGAATATGGGCAGGTGAATTCTAATGACTGACAAATGACACTTCTGCCATCTGGGCTGCAAGGATCAGGGCGGCCTTGAAAACAGTAAAGGTTCATTGCAGCCTCTGCAGGTGTGCACAGGGCAATGAATTGCAAAGACTAATGTGGTTCAGGTGATATATGATTTATTTTAGTTTGGGGACAGCCGTGGAGGGCACCGGCCATGCCAGGCACCTGTGACCAGCTGTTACCAGTCTCTAACTCTTCCTGCGTGACTATCCAATGAAGTTGGGAGATTGTGGCTGGACCCTGGAAAGTTGATCAGTGTCAAGAGCGATGGTTGAGGGATGTTGTTTATGGCTGTCCTGCTGAAAATCCACCAGTATTAGCCTGGAGTGAAAATCCCGAGCCACGTTTCTGATAACTGCATTTACTGGGAAGCATTCACAGTTCAGGAAGAAATGCCTGGATTTTCCAGATGTTCATGGGCTAGCAGTGGAGTAGAACTTTCGCCCACTGCTTTAACCCCACCCCTTCCACCTGGATCAGGTTTCATCAGGTATCGAGGGTGGGTTCCTGGTGAGATCCACACTGCCATGTTGGAGCCCATTATTACTGCAAGGCTGGAAAATACTGGCTGCAATGCAGTGAGACCATTGCTGCAGCACCTGAAGAGGTGGAGAAGATTTAACCAGGGTGGAAGAGCCCCAAAGAAGAAAAAATGTTTTGTTTTGAGGCCACAGCCAGCTCCAAGGCTTAAAAAGGTTATTGGTTGGGATCTAAATGGAAAGAGCTCTGTCCACTATTAGGCCTGAACCTTCCAGCCATCCAATGACTTGGGGGTTTAGCTCCACAACCCCAGGGACCACCACTGCCGATCTCCTGATGAATTGCTTATAAGAAATGGCAACATTTCATTTTCAATGTAAAAATGCAAAATGTTTATTTGCTGCAATACAATGAATTTCATTCTGAAGAAGGGTGTCTGACCTGAAACGTTAACTCTGCTTCTCTCTGCACCGATGCTGCCAGACCTGCAGAGTATTTCCAGCATTTCTTGTTTTTATTTCAGATTTCCAGCATCTGCAGTATTTTGCTTTTATTGAAAGTTACCCTTCCAGGGTTTCTACTGAACTTACAGTTCACACCCCTAGGTAGGAATCAGAACAGAGCCATGTCCAGAAGGAGGCTGCCTGAACTGTATTTAACTTTGGTTTAAACACTCTGAATTTTTCTTCTATAAATTTCACTTGCTTCTTTTTACACTGACCCTCCTGGTCCCCGTGTCAGCCGATATTGTTAGCAGTTCTCTCTCTTCAGGTATAAAAACAAGAAATGCTGGAACCACTCAGCAGGTCTGGCAGCATCTGTGGAAAGAGAAGCAGAGTTAACGTTTCAGGTCAGTGACCCTTCTTTGGAACGAGCAAATATTAGAATGGCACAGGTAATAAACAAGTGAGATGGGGGTGGGGCAAGTGATAACAAAGGAGAAGGTGTAGATCGGACAAGACCACATAGCTGACCACAAGGTCATGAAGCAAAGGCAAACAATATGTTAATGGTGTGTTGAAAGACAAAGCATTCATACAGGTACGGTGTTAATGGACTGAAGATTGAACAGCAGTAAGTGCAAACATGAAAAGAAATGTGGGTAAGCAAACTGAACATACGAAGATAAAATGAAATAAATGCAAAAAAAAAAGATTGTAAAAAATGTAAAAAATAAAAAATAACTAAAAATGAAAGTAAAATGGGGGGCTGTCATGCTCTGAAATCATTGAACTCAATGTTCAGTCCGGCAGGCTGTAGTGTGCCTAATCGGTAGATGAGCTGCTGTTCCTCGAGCTTGCGTTGATGTTCACTGGAACACTGCAGCAATCCCAGGACAGAGATGTGAGCATGAGAGCAGGGGGGAGTGTTGAAATGGCAAAATGCACATGCTGCTGTTCAATCTTCAGTCCGTTAACACCTTATCTGTACTAATGCTTTGTCTTTCAACACACCATTAACATATTGTTTGCCTTTGCTCCATGACCTTCTGGTCAGCTACGTGGCCTTGCCCAGTCTACACCTTCTCCTTTGTTATCACTTGCCCCACCCCCACCTCACTTGATTATAACCTGCGACATTTCTAATATTTGCCAGTTCCGAAGAAGGGTCCCTGACCCGAAACGTTAACTCTGCTTCTCTTTCCACAGATGCTGCCAGACCTGCTGAGTGGATCCAGCATTTCTTGTTTTTATTTCAGATTTCCAGCATCCGCAGTATTTTGCTTATATTTTGCTCTCTCTTCAGGTGTTGATCCTCTATTCTTTAAATCTGCCATCATTAACACTCTCATCAAAAAACAAACCCTTGGCCCTTGCAAACTACCCCTCATCTCCAACCTCCCTTTCCTATCCAAAGTACTTGAACACATTATTGCCTTGAAATCAGTGCTCATCTTTCACCGAAACTCCATGTTTGAATCCTTCAAATCAGGTTTCTGGCCCTGCCACTGAAAAGGTAAATTGTCTCTCCTCATCTTTCTCAACCTGTCTGCAGACTTTGACATGGTTGACCATACCTGTGAGGCTGAGGTTAAATATAGCCACTATAATATAAAATACAGAGAGACTGAGGTAAAATATAACATACATTAGAGAGAGTCTGAGGTAAAATCTAATAATGTAATATCGGGATCCCTAAGAGCCTCTATCCAGTCTAAATGTTCTAGCCTTTACTCTGGATATCAGTGGCATGCAACACTAGATGTGGTACACCTTTATTAAACCACTATGCAATCGTGCATACTTACAATAATACTGGTTGCTGAACAGCACTGTGAGCTGGAGTCCGTCTCAGTCGTCAATCTGCCAATGAGTCGTCCGTGCATGACTCTCGGATGGCCGACCACATCACCCTAGCCACTGCAGCAAAGATGTTCCTGTGGGCTCTTTCTTTGTATCTTTTTGTGCTATAGTCCTGTGCCATATATGGTAAAATCTGTCTTTGATTTCTAGTCTCTAATTTCCTCACTGTCCTTTTCCAACAGGCATCAATTCCTTGTCCAGACGTTTTCTGCCTTGGGCCTCGTACAGGAATTTCAAGGCCCACGCTTGAGACAATAAAGCAGCTTGGATCCGCTCTGTTATCTCTAACACTGTTATCAATCTCCAGGATGGTAGTCAGGCATGTTTATTAGTTCTTAATAAGCAAAAGCCTGTATCGCTCCTCGGATGCAAGCACTTCTGGAGTTTAGTTCATTTTGCAGGTTTTGTTAGTTCTGGCCAGGCTTTGTCATGACCAGATTGACCATCCTGCCTTGCACTTTCAAGCCCACAATACAGTTCATTAGATGTTTTCAGTCGGGTGCTTCGATGTTCCATGTTGCTCCCATGAGACAGACTCCACACACACAGCTCTCCACCACAACTGGCCTACATTCATGAATACAAAAGAAGCAAAGGAACACTTGCATTGTTGTAAAGTTATCGCACTTTAAAAGGTAACGTTATGATCAGGTGAGGAGAGGTTGAAAGGCTCCCCTCTTGTCCCTTTTCCTGTTTGACTGCAACAAGGATTATTTCTTTTAAACAGTGGATGTGCTTACCAATTCAGTGAAGGTTTACCCCTTTTATGTGCTATGATCATAAAAGAACCAATCGGTCAGGTTTTCTTGAGGTTAAACAAGAAAGAGGTTAGTCTGTTGTACTTAAAATCAAAACCCAATCGAAGTAAAAATAATAAACTATGCTCCAACTTTCACACACACACACGCACACACACACACACACACGAGAATAACATGCACACAAATTGGTTAGAGAGTGATGAAGAATAGATTGGCTGGATTAGAGTTCAGAAATAAAAAATAAAACAATAAAAAGAACAAATAAAAGAACATACAATCTGTGGAGTCTGGTAATTTAGTGGTCCACCGGATGAGCCAGTGGTCCTGACGTTTCTGGCTGGTAGAGGTGGCCACCTGGTTCAGAGTTTTCTTGGAGATTGTGATGTAGATGGTTCTCTCACTGCAGCCTTTGTCTGCAGCAATGATAGACTTGGATGTTTTATCCGCCTGCAGATAGGGTTTGATCTTACAGTGTTGCCTCGAGAACGAGAGAGAGAGAGACGGGCCACGTGGATCCTGCACTGGTTCAATCTCAGAAGCTTGCCTGATGTAGCCAAAAATGGACTCCAAGTTTCCACACAGATGGAGAGACTGTCACATGACTGTCCCACTTTAATGAGATCCAAGTCTGAGAATTCCAATTCTCTCAGGTCTTATTGTTTCAATGTGTGTATCCCTTGCGATTCGTCTCCACGAGTGTTATTGTTCCAAGATGGCTTTGAATGTCTTACTAATGCAGTTGATACCAGGTAGCTCATTGAAACAGCTCAAATTATTGTTCTGGATGAAAGCTATTCAGTCATACGTCTCCACCTCGATACCTTGCGGTGGCCATCTTAGCTGCTATCTATTTAAAAGTTGAATTTAGGTTTCCAACCAATTAATTAAAAATAATCAATCAGCAGAGCATGTTCATGACAGTAAAAAATATGTTGGCTTACAGATCACAGAGAGCGACCCATTTTAAAAATAGGACAACTTCTGTTGGGTTCGTAGGTCTTGGTTTGTGGAGTGTTTTATAAAGTCCAGTGAAGCTTTGCACCCAGGGACTGACAGTTGGTTGGTTAGATATTGTAACATTTTTGTAACATTAAAGTAGAATTAATTAAGACACACAAGCAGAAGGGAAGTAAGAAGCTGGTGAGTGTAATATTTTGTTTTTTACGCAGTAAGGTGTATAGTATTACCAAGGTTTAAATTAGTACAGTAAGTGCTGGTGAGGAGAGGCATAAATTTAAGAAAAGTTCAGAAAATAATTAGTTAGTTAAATCACAATCAAAAGGGGCAGGCAGGTGATGTGTTGCAGCTGCAGTATGTGGGAGCTCGTGGACACCAATGTGATTCAATGCAACCACGTCGGCAGTAAGCGTCTATAGCTAGAGGAGCTTCGGCTCAGAGTCAATGAGCTGGAGACCAAGTTACAGACATTGCGATGCATCTTGGAGGGGGAAAGTTATCTGGACACTTTGTTCCAGAGGGCAGTCACACCCCTTAGGATAGGGTCATCTGTTTTGTCAGTGGTCAAGGAGAGGAGGATGTGACTGCGAGTAAGGCAGGTAAGGGGATTGAGAAGGCAGAAGTAGAGAAGCCTCAGCCCTTGCAATTTTCTCACAGGCTTGAGGTTCTTTCAACTTGAATGGCTAAGAGTGAGGGCTGCAGGGTAGATGGGAAATCTAACCATGGCACCGTGGTACAGGAAGCCATTCAAGCAGAGGGAGTAAATAGGAATGTAGTGGTAGTAGGAGATAGTATGGTCAAGGGGATTGATATTGTTCTCTACAGCGGAGAGTGAGAGTTCAGAAGGCTGTGTTGCCTGCCCAGCGCCAGGGTACAGGACATCTGCTCAGGGCTGGAAAGGAACTTGCAGTGGGAGTTGAGGGTTTTGTTGTCATAATCCACGTAGGAACCAACGTGGAACCAATGCGGAAAAGTGTGAGGTGATTCACTTCGGAAGGAGTAACAGGATTGCAGAATACTGGGCTAATGGGAAGATTCTTGGTAGTGTAGATGAGCAGAGAGATCTTGGTGTCCAGGTACATAAATCCCTGAAAGTTGCCACCCAGGTTAATAGAGCTGTTAAGAAGGCATATGGTGTGTTAGCTTTTATTAGTAGGGGGATCGCGTTTAGGAGCCACGAGGTCATGCTGCAGCTGTACAGAACTCTGGTGCGGCCGCACCTGGAGTATTGCATGCAGTTCTGGTCACCGCATTAGAAGAAGAATGTGGAAGCTTTGGAAAAGGTGCAGAGGAGATTTACTAGGATGTTGCCTGGTATGGAGGGAAGGTCTTACGAGGAAAGGCTGAGGGACTTGAGGTTGTTTTTGTTAGAGAGAAGGAGGAGAAGAGGTGACTTAATAGAGACATATAAGATAATCAGAGGGTTGGACAGGGTGGATAGTGAGAGCCTTTTTCCTCGGATGGTGATGGCAAACACAAGGGGACATAGCTTTAAGTTGAGGGGTGATAGATATAGGACAGATGTCAGAGGTAATTTCTTTACACAGAGAGTAGTAGGGGCGTGGAACGCCCTGCCTGCAACAGTAGTAGACTTGCCAACTTTAAGGGCATTTAAGTGGTCATTGGATAGACATATGGATGAAAATGGAATAGTGTAGGTCAGATGGTTTCACAGGTCGGCGCAACATCGAGGGCTGAAGGGCCTGTACTGCGCTGTAATGTTCTATGTTCTATAGATAGGACGAGGAAAGAGGTTCTGCAGAGGGAGTATGAGCAGCTAGTGGATAAATTAAAAAGCAGAACCTCAAAGAAAATAACCTCTGGATCATTATCTGAGCCACAAGTAAAGTGGCGTAGGATAAATAAGATGAGAGAGTTAAATGCATGACTCAAAGTTTGGTGTGGTAGAAATGCATTTCAATTCATGGGGCACTGGCACCAGTACATAAGAACAATGAAGCATAGGAACATAGGAGCAGGAGTGGGCCATTCAGCTCATCGAGCCTGCCCCGCCATTCAATACGATCATGGCTGATCATCCACTTCAATGCCTTTTTCCCCACACTATCCTGATATCCCCTTATGTCATTTGGATTTAGAAATCTGTCAATCTCTGCTTTAAACATACTCAATGACTGAGCTTCCACAGCCCTCTCGGGCAAAGAATTCTAAAGATTCACAACCCTCTGAGTAAAGAAATTTCTCCTCATCTCTGTCCTAAGTGGCTTCCCCCTTATTTTGAAATTGTGTCCTCTGGTTCCAGACTCCCCAACCAGGGGAAACATCTTACCTGCATCTACCCTGTCTATCCCTTTAAGTATTTTGTAGGTTTCAATGCAATCACTCTCATTCTTCAAAACTCTAGAGAATACAAGCCCAGTTTCCCCAGTTGCTCTTCATAGAACAGTCCTGCTATCCCGGGAACAAGTCTGTTGAACCATTGTTGCACTCCGTCTATGGCAATAATATCCTTCCAAAGGTCAGGGGACCAAAACTGCACACAGTACTCCAATTGCAGTCTAACCAAGATTCTAGACAATTGAAGAAAGACATCACCACTCCTCTGCTCAAATCTTCTTGCGATAAAGGCTAACATACCATTAGCCTTCCTAATTGCTTGTTGCGCCTGCATGTTAGCTTTCAGTGACATATTGACTAGTTCACCCAAGTCCCTTTGTACATCTATACTTTCTAATCTCTTACCAATAAGACATACTCTGCACATCTATTCCTCCGACCAAAGTGGTAACCTCACATTTTTCCACACTATATTCCATCTGCCACATTCTTGCCCACTCACTAAGTCGGTCCAAATCCCCTTGAAGCCACTTTGCATCTTCCTCACAACACACATTCCCACCTAGTTTTGTGTCATCTACGAACTTGGAAATACTACATTTGGTCGCCACATCCAAATCATTGATATACATTGTGAATAGCTGGGACCCAAGAACTGATCCCTGTGGTACCCCACTAGTCACAGGCTGCCAATGTGAGAATAACCCGTTTATTCCTACTTTTTGCTTTCTGCCTGTTAGCCAATCCTTAATCCATGCCAGTATATTACCTATAAATAAAAACAAGAAATGCTTGAAATACTCAGCAGGTCTGGCAGCATCTGTGGACAGAGAAGCAGAGCTAATGTTTCCTTCTGAAGAAGCGTCACTGACCTGAAACGTTAACTCTGCTTCTCTCTTCACAGATGCTGCTAGACCTGCTGAGTATTTCCAGCATTTCTTGTTTTTATTTCAGATTTACAGCATCTGCAGCATTTTGCTTTTATTCCAGTATATTACCTCCTATCCCATGTGCTTTAATTTTGCTAACCAACTTCCTGTGGGGGACTTTATCAAAAGCCTTCTCATAATCCAAGTATACCATGTCTACCGACTCCCCTTTATCAATCCTGTTAGTAACATCCTCAAAAAACTCCAACAGGTTCGTCAAACATGATTTCCCATTCATAAATCTATGTTGACTATGCCCAATCAGATCATTATTATCCAAGTGTCCATTTATCACATCCTTTAGAATAAATTCTAGCATTTTCCAATGACTGATGTAAGGCTAACAGGTCAGTAATTCCCTGTTTTCTCTCTCCCTTCCTTCTTAAATAGTGGGGCAACATTTGCGACCTTCCAATCTGCAGGAACCGCTCCAGAATCTATCGAATTTTGGAAGATGATAGCAATGCATTCACTATCTCCATAGCTACCTCTTTCAACTCTCTGGGATGTAGAATATCAGGTCCTGGGGAATATCAACCTTCAACCCCATTAATTTCTCCAATACAACCTTCTTACTAATACTAATTTCCTTCAATTCCTCATTCCCCTAATCTTTTGGATCTCTATAATTCTGGGAGATTTCTTATATCTTCCTCAGTGAAGACAGACACTAAGTAAACATTTAGCTTCTCTGCCATTTCTCTATTCCCCATTATAAATTCTCCTGACTCTGCTTGTAATGTAAAAACATTTGTGTTTGTCAAACGTTTCCTTTCTACACTCCGTTCTTATAATTTTTGCTAGCTTATATTCATATTCTGTTCTCCCTTTCTTTATATGTTTCTTCGTCCTCCTTTGCTGTATTCTAAAATCCTCCCAATCCTCAGATTTACTACAATTTCTGGCAACTTTATAGGCCTTTTCTTTTAATCTTATACAATCCGGAGCACCTGGCGAAAACCCACGCGGTCACAGGGAGAACTTGCAAACTCCGCACAGGCAGTACCCAGAATCGAACCCGGGTCCCTGGAGCTGTGAGGCTGCGGTGCTAACCACTGCGCCACTGTGCCGTCCAGTTTCTGCCAGTCATGGATGAGCTGGACATACAGTCTTCGTTCTTAGACGGACAAGGTTGAACAACCTGCCACTTGATCTTGTGTGGAGGAAAATTCCTTCTTCTGAAGACTTGAACGCATGTGAGAGCAGCAGGGAGAAGAAGATCCCAAACAGTGTAGGTGCGAGAACACAGCCCTGTTTCACGCCACTCAGGATAGGAAAGGGGTCTGATGAGGTGCCACTATGCTGAATTGTGCCTTTCATATTGTCATGGAATGAGGTGATGAAACTTAGTAGCTTTGGTGGACATCCGATCTTTTCTAGTAGTATGAAGAGACCAGGTCTGCTGACAAGGTCAAAAGCTTTGGTGAGATCAATGAAAGCAACGTAGAGGGGCATCTGTTGTTCACGGCATTTCTCCTGTAGCTGGCGAAGGGAGAACAGCATGTCAATGGTGGATCTCTCTGCTCAAAAGTCACACTGTGCCTCAAGGTAGACACACTCAGCCAGCTTCTGGAGCCTGTTTAAAGCGACTCGAGCGAAGACTTTCCCCACTGTGCTAAGCAGGGAAATTCCACGGTAGTTATTACAGTCACCGCAGTCACCCTTGTTCTTATAGAGGGTGATGATATTGGCATCGCGCATGTCCTGTGGTACTGCTCCCTCGTCCCAGCACAGGCAAAGCAGTTCGTACAGTGCTGAAAGTATAGCAGGCTTGGCACTCTTGATTAATTCAGGGGTATTGCCGCTCTTCCCAGGGGCTTTTCCGCTGGCTAGAGAATCAATGGCATCACTGAGTTCCGATTTTGTTGGCTGTATGTCCAGCTCATCCATGACTGGCAGAAACTGGGCTGCACTGAGGGCAGTCTCAGTGACAACATTTTCCCTGGAGTACAGTTCTAGGTTGTGCTCCACCCAGCGGTCTATTTGCTTGCGTTGGTCAGTGATTGTGTCTCCTGATTTAGATTTGAGGGGGCGATCTTCTTGATGGTTGGCCCAAAAGCTCTCTTAATGCCATCATACATTCCTCTGATGTTTCCGGTGTAAGAGGCCAGCTGAATATGACTGCTGAGGTGTTGCCAGTAGTCATTTGCGCAGCGCCTAGCTGTTCTTTGTGCAGCGCTTCTGGATGCTTTAAGTACTACGGATGTTAACTCGCTGGGGGCTTTCTTGTAGTTCAGCAGTGCAATGCGCTTAGCGGCTATGACAGGTTCCAGCTCTTCAAAGTGAGATTGAAACCAGTCTGCATTCCGCTTCACACGTTTGCCATAGGTGGTCATTGCTGAGCCATAGATGACATCTCTGATGTGGGCCCACTTGGTCTCTGCATCTCCTGTAGGATGCTTTTAAAGGCTTTTTAAAGTGAATTTAGAAACTTATGTAACAGCTGTGGATGAGAAATTCTGCCAGTGTTGATGCGCGGTTGGCCCTTCTGCTTGGAGTGATGCAGCTTCTTTGGTTTGAGTCTAACCATGGTGCACACCAGGGAGTGGTCGGTGACGCAGTCCGCACTGTGGAAGCTGCGTGTGATTTGAACACTGTTTAAAGAGGCTCGCCTTGTGATGATGAGGTCCAGCTGGTGCCATCGACGTGATCTTGGGCGCCTCCAAGAAACCTGGTGACAGGGTTTAGTGTGAAAGAACGAGTTGGTGATTCAGAGGTTATGATAGGTACACAACTCAAGCAGTCTCTGTCCATTCTCATTCATCCTTCCAATGCCATAGCGCCCAAGGCAGGAGGGCCATGAGTCATGGTCGGCCCCAACCCTGGCATTAAAGTCCCCCAGCAGGAACAGGTGTTCGGTATTGGGGATGCTACTAATGATATTATGGAGTTCCTCGTAGAACTGGTCTTTAGCTTCAGGTGGGGCGCAAAATGTTGGAGCATAGATGCTGAGTAGGTGTACTGGACCTGAGGCGGTGAACAGTCGGATGGACAGTATGCGTTCGGAACCATTTGAGGGTGGCTCTATCATGCTGAGCAAAGAGTTTCTGATGGCGAAGCCCACTCCATGCTGTCTTGGTTCCTCAGGATCCCAACCCTGCGAGAAGAAGGTGTAGTCTTGCTCTCTTATAGAGATCCGCTCGTAGGGAGGCGTGTCTCCTGAAGTGCTGCAATGTCCACATTGAGTCTACTGAGCTCGTTGTTGATGATGGCAGTCTTCCGAGAATCGTTGATTTGTGTAAGGTCTTCTGACAGGCCAGGACACATAGTTCTGATGTTCCAGCTTGCAAAATGAAGGGCTGCTACCTTCTTTCCTTTTTTTGTCGTGCTGTTTGGTGCGGTGTCACACTCCACTTGTCGGGCAGTGACCCTGAGCTCCAAGCACCCATTGAAGCAGGTGGTCTGTGGCGGGACAGAACCTTATTGACCGGGGGCTGCCCGGTTTGAGGCGGGCGGTAGCTGGCCAGTGAGATGCCATGACCTCTCCCACCGACAAAGGCAACCCGTGGCGCCCAATCTCTACGCCAATTGAGCTGGACTTATAACCCGTAACTGCTGCCTTCCATGTTGTTCTGGTCGCCGTGAGGCGACTATGGAGTGACCTCTCCATGGCGCATGCCTGGACGGATGTATGGAGGTTGAGAGTTGCCCAAGCATCAAAATCCCCCTCTCGGCCTTCCTGGTGGGGTCCAAAGGAGTGCAGAGCACGATGTTTGGCACCGGTATGGCTGCAGGAACTGCCGGAAACATGCCAAAGGTGACACATGACCACCTTCGGGGTTCTGCTCTGGATTTTCTGCGGGTTTACTTCCTTAGCCTTGGTCTCTCCCGAGATGCCCACAAGGCAGTTAGGGTCCCTGCTCAGGGATAGGTGGATGCCGGTGGGAGGAGGTGGGGGGAAGGGGATGCGGGGGGTGAGGGGGTGCAGGAGGAGTGGGAAGGGGTGGAGAGAAGGGGGTGCGAGGGGGAGCTGGGAAGGGGGCTGCAGGGGGTAGGGGAGGGGGTGCAGGGGAAGATGGTGCAAATGGGGAGCTGGGAAGGGGGTGCGAGGGGGGTGAGCTGGGAGGGGGGAGCGGGGGGGGGAGGGGGGGAAGGGGATGCAGGTCACAAAACATTTCATCAGCTCCCACCATTGTCCACTAGTGATCCTCACTCACTCAGAGCGGCCTTCTCCCTGGAGCCCGGCATGGCCGCGCCGCCCTTCACGCTCGACACTCTGGACGGTTGATTATTAGTAATGTCATAGTAAAAGATCCATTGGGAAATAGTGATCATAATACAACTGCATTCCATTTAAAATTTGAAAGTGACATACTTCAATAACAAACAATAATCTTAAATTGAAATAAAGTCCATTACGTAGGCATCAGGGGAGCACTGGCTAACATAAATTGGGTAAATAGAATAAAAGATATGACAGTAAATGAACAGTGAATAACTTTAAAAGAAACAATTCAAAATATTCAACAAAAGTACATTCCATTAAAAAACAAAAACTCAGCAGGAAAGACCCATCCGTGGCTCACTCAGGAAGTTAAGGGCAGTGTTTGATTAAAAGAAGAGGCTTACCATGTTGCAAAGAAGAGTCGGAGGATTGGGAATGTTTAGGAAACCAGCAAAGGGCCACCAAAAAGTTGATAATAAGTAAAAAATAGAATGAGAGTAAACTAGCCAGCAATATAAAAACAGATTGTGAAAGCTTTTGCAGGCAGATAAAAAGGAAGAGAGTAGCTAAAGTAAACATTGGTCTCTTAGAAGCAAAGACAGGAGAAATTATCATGGCGAATAAGGAAATGGCAAAGTCTTTGAACACATATTTTGTGTCGGCCTTCACAGTGGAAGACACATGTTTCATCCCAGAAATAGATGGTAACCTAGGGGCTAAAAAGGGTGAGGAAATTAAGGGAATTCATATCAGTAGAGAAAAAGTATTGGAAAAACTTAAGGGACGAAATTCCAACAAATCTGCAAGACCTAGGGTTCTAAAAGAGATAGCTGCAGACGTAGTGGCTGAGCTAGCTATGATTTTCCAAAATTCATCAGATTCAAGAACAGTGCCATCAGATTGGAAATTGGCAAATGTTACACTGCTTTTCAAGAAAGGAGGGAGAGAAAAAATAGTGAACTACAGGCCAGTTAGCCTAACACCACTCGTTGGGAAAATGCTGAAATCTATTATCAAAAAAGTCTTAACAATGCACTTAGAAAAGCACTGTATAATTAGAACAAGTCAACATGGTTTTACTAAAGGGAAATCCTGTTTGACAAATTTATTTGAGTTTTTGAGGATGTAACCAGTAGGGTATATAAAGGGGAACCAATAGATAGGGTATACCTGGATCTCCAAAAGGCATTCATTAAGGTGCCACACAAAAGGTTAATCGGCAAAATAAGGGCTCATGAGTTAGGGGTGATATATTAGCATGGATAGAAGATTGGTTAATGGGCAGGAAGCAAAGGGTGGGCATAAACCAGGCATTTTCTCGTTGGCAGGCTGTGAATAGTGGAGTGCTGCAAGGATCAGTGTTGGGTCTCAGCTATTTACAATCGATATTTATGACTTAGATGAAGGGACAGAGAGTAATGTAGCTCAGTTTGCTGATGATACAAAGGTACTGGAATGATAAGTTGTGGGGAGGACACAGAGAAGCTGCAAAGAGATAGAGACATGTTAAGAGAGTGGGCAACAAGATGGCAGATGGAAAATAATGTAGGGAAGTGTGAAGTTATTCACTTTGGTCATAAGAATAAAATAGCTGAATACTCTTCAAAAAGTGTGAAACTTGTAAGTGTTGATGTTCAAAGGAACACAGAAAATTAGCATGCAGATACAGCAAGCAATTAGGAAGGAAAATGGCATGTTGGCCTTGATTGCAAGGGGATTGGAATACAGGAATAAAGAAGTCTTGCTACAATTGTACAGGGTTTTGATGAGAACACACCTGGAGTACTGTGTGCAGCTTTGGTCTCCACATTTAAGAAAGGATATACTTGCATTGGAGCTGGTGCAGCAAAGTTTCACTTAATTGGTCCCTGAGCTTGTCCTATGATGAGAGGCTGAGTAAATTGGGCCTATATTCTCTGGAGTTTAGAAGAATGAGAGGTGATCTCATTGAAACATACAAGATACTGAAGCAGCTGGATAGGGTAGACGCTGAGAGATTGTTTCTGCTGGTCGGGGAACCTGAAACACAGGGGTACAGTCTCAGGATAAGGGGTTGATCATTTAGGACTGAGATGATGAGAAATTACTTCACTCAAAGGATTGTGAGTCTTTGGAATTCTCTACCTCAGAGGATTGTAGATGCTCCATCATTGAATACATTTAAGTCTGGGCGAGACAGGTATTTGGTCTCTCAGTGAATCGAAGAATATGGCAAGCAGGCGGGGAAGTGGAGTTGAAGCCTAAGATCAGCCTTGAGTGTATTGAATGGCGGCAGATCAGGCTCGATGGACCATATGGTCTACTCCTGTTCCTACTTCTTGTGTTCTTGTGTACAGAGTGTGTTGAGTGAATTTTTGATTGATTCAATTCAAGGTACCTGACAAATGGGGAAGACACATCTTTGGTGGACAGTGCGTGTGCACGCAAAGGTGCATGACGAGGAGACGATGGTGATTGGTACTGGAAAGATTTGGAGCCAGATTGGAATAAAACTGGTTTGACATCACAAAATTTAATGAAAAAAATAAAGGCACTGAGGTAAAATGTAATCAATATAATATAAGATAGAGAGAAACTGAAGTGGTGATTGGAGGGATGGCGATGGCAAGTGTGCGATGAGGATGGCATGGGAGGAGTGGATAGCTTAGGATGTGGATGGCATGGGAGGGATGTATGGCACAGGATGGGGATGACAAGGGAGGAGTAGGAGCCAGGGGATGGCATCCAAAGGGTGGATTGGGAAGGATAGCATGGGAGGGAATGGCATGAGCGGGATGGCATGGGAAGGATGGATTGGCATGGGATAGGGATGGCATGGGAGGGAGGGGACGACATGGAATGGATGGCATATAGTGGGTGGATGAGATGATGGAATATCTTAAGTATACTAATTTGACTAACAGGACATGTGCGATGCCAATATCATCAACCTCTATAAGAACAAGGGTAACTGCTGTGACTGCAACAACTACCGTGGAATCTTCCTGCTCAGCATCGTGGGGAAAATTTCAAGTCTTTAGAAGAAGGAATTTTCCTCCACACATGATTAGATGGCAGGTTGTTCAACCTTGCCTGTCTTAGAGCGAAGACCAAAGTACAGAAAGTCTTCATCAGGGAACTCCTGTTTGCTGATGATGCTGCATTAACATCCCACACGGACAAATGTCTGCAGAGACTCATCGACAGGTTTGCGGCTGCCTGCATCAAATTTAGCTTAACCATCAGCCTCAAGAAAATGAACATCATGGGACAGAACATCAGAAATGCTCCATCCATCAATATCGGCGACCGCGCTCTGGAAGTGGATCAAGAGTTCACCTACCTGTGCCACTATCGAAGACCAATTCACCGGCTTGGCGGTCTGGAAAATGGCATGACATTCCAGTCGTCACCTTTAACTGTCTAAATATTTTAATGTTATCTGGAATGATTAGCAGATTTGACAGCTAGAATATTCTTTATTCATTACATTTATCTCATGGCCAAATTCCAACTGGGTATGTTGTTAAGCCTCAGGAAAACCTGGCTGCCAAGTCAAACCATCAGAATTTGTTAGGAACAAACTATTAATCAAAATTATTTTGCCCACGATGTTGCAATCTCTTCTGCCTGCGTGCAAGCCCCCCTCACCCCCTCCTGCTCACTGCTGCATGGGAACAAATTCAACATTCACCCACGAGCCACTTGGAGTATAAAATAATCTGATTTCCTGGAATTCACACGGGTTCACCATCGCAGACTGTTGTTTGAATGAAATCTGACTCTGGAACTTCCTCAACCACTGTACAAACCCAGGGGGAGGAGTCACCACAACAGCTGCCTCAACACTTTACAAATGATAAACTGAAACATGAATCACCTCCAGACACCCCTGAAGCTTTTATTTCATCCCTGTCTTGCTTGCGAACAGTGACTGTGTGATATCAGCACAGGTCCTTGTATATAACTAACCGATCTCTCATGGTGTTGCTCTGGTTAACATGGCCGGGTGTGTGAAGGGGATAAGACCCGGCTGTGAAAACATTGGTGAGGGGATTCACCTAGAATTTGGTATCAATGGGATTGTAGACTGTGGGGATTGGGTCAGCAGCTGATTCCTAGTGTTTGGGAGAAGTTTCAGTGCGGAGGGTAATACAGCTCTGTAGGTGGAGCATGTTTCAGGGTCTATAAGCACAGGGGTGAGGTGTCAGTGTCTGTCAATAATGCTGGAAGCAGATCCTTGGAGAAGGCAGGCTGGGGAGAGTACAAGATTCTGCAGCATTTGAGGGAGGTGCAGAACTGGAAATGATTCCAGGTTCTGACAGCACTCAGAAGTGGATAACATGCATTGTTGTGGATCTAACTGCATGGGATAGGGAAAATGTAAGCGGTCTGCATGCAGTGAGGAGTGGCCACCTAGCATCTGGATAGAAGTTGGCAGATTCTTGACAGCACTGTGCTGGTGTCCAGGAAATTGGGTGTGGTGGTTTGTACATCTGGGTCAGTCAGCACTGGGGATGGAGCGTCCCAGGGTGTGAGGAATATGATGGCTTCTGTCGCATTGGAGCGGGCCTGGGGTCTGTAAAAAAGATCAACACCTGAAGCCGAGTGAGAATGGAAGCAGCAGGTCTGCTTGGTTGAAAGGGGATTTATGAGTTTGGGCCAGGTGAGATAGCCTATGGGAGATGAGGCAGGAGGATGGTGGGGAGAAGGGAAAGGAGTCAGTTCAATATCCCTGAGGAATTTCCCTATCAGGAAGTCTTGTGGGATGAAAGTTCACAGAATCAAGATTTCAACGTCTCTCAGAAATCTTCCAAAGAACTTCACACATCGGGATATACATGTACACGGGGAAGATCAGATCACTTTTCTCTTTCTACATAGTTTGGAATATGCACAGCTCCTCTTGTAGATGTCTGATTTTCTGTTCTTGCAAACACAACTTTGACCACAGCAAAAATTCCCCTTCCATTTGATGGTCAGCAGCAGAGCTACTGCATCAACAGATTACCCATGTCTCCAGCAAAGCATGCGGCTGATTAAACTCCACTGTGACATTTTAAATCAAGAGTTTACTCACAAATACAATGAGATCAATCCTTCTCCCCACCAGCACAGACCGGGATCGAGTTTGTTTGCTCTCACCTGGTGTTAACGGGGTTGTAATGGCTTCAACATGGGGTTGGTTGCCTTACTGCCACATTAACACCAGCGATGTGATCAGTTCCGCTGTAGAAGGGTCTACTGCCGGGTGACCATAGCGCCTGCCTGCTTCAGATGATAGGCCCCTCTTCATATGCAAATTGGGTTCCTAGGATGTCATTAGGACCTGATTACCATTTTCAGTAGGAAGTGGTGCACAGATGATGTCAGCAAAGAAACCTTCAAAAGGTAAGTGTCGAGTTGGGTCTGATCGGGTTCTGGTCAGGTAGCCATGCTCTGCCCTCATCCTCCGCGATCATGACCACACACCCTCCTGCACCTTGCCACCGACACTTGTAACTGATATTGTTGCCAGCAGGTCTGGCTCAGACTTTCAATGTAGCAAACTGCATTGGATTTCTGGCATTGTGCTCCACAGCTCACCTGCTGAATTTGTGACAGGGACCTCTTTGCACAGTTGCCAGAAATCCAAATCTGCCCTGTGGTCTCATGTTATAGGTATGTACATACCTGATCTACCTGATAAGTTGGAACACTAAATGTTTCAACGACTTTTATACACTGTTGCAAACTCTGACTGAAAAAGGCATTGCAGATCAAAAATCTTTGCATCTAATATATTTGCACCATTGCACTGTTTCCAATTAGAACCTGATCTTTTAAAATAAGCAAAGATATAGTTTAGCTGTGCAACTTGCATCATCCAGTTAGAGGATGCCCCATTTCCTGTAATTCACAAGTATCAGCTCAGGGTTGTGTTTCCTTTTTATTATAATCGGTAGGTTCAGTGCCAAGTCTGCACAGGAGCATTGTCCTGTGGGTCAGCTGCAAAATGTGGAACTGAATTCTTCTACGGCCAACCTGAAACTGTTCATTTTGGGGAGGAAAATTGAATATACAATTAATCATACCTTGTAATACATGATTCCATGCAAAGTCTCAGCTGTATTTTAACTCTGTCAATAAGTCAGTTTGAATAACTCTCAAGGAAATGACATCTTTGCAGCCAATGAAAGGGAGATTTATTTCCTGTAAATCACATGCTTTAGGTCCATTGACAGTTCAGCATATTCTCTTATTTTCAGGAGGAGGTTACCAATGGGTCAGGTGTAAAATATGGAACTGGATTATTCTCTAGATCATCTGACGCTACTTGGCTTGGGGAACAACAATTAAAAGCAGCAAATAAAATATTGGGGTTAAAATTCAGTTTTAATCGGGGTGCGAGATGGGCAGTATGGAGTTAATTCTCCTTTACAGTGAAGCTTAACTGAAAGAGAAATTGGACAGGATGTATATACAGGTGACTGATCTTCTAACACTTTTTTTGCACTTTCGCTAAAGATGAATTTTACACCACTTTTCTGAAACTTGCAATGAAACCTTTAAAATCTACATAAATCTAGTTCCCCACCTATAACAAGGGATTATCTCCTGTTGCTGCTGTAAACCGTGCAGAAGTTGTGAATATATTTAAAACTGCAAAAGTAAAAGAAAGTTTGATTCAGCAGCAGGGAAATTCCCTCCCACAGAACTTTGGCCAGCTTTCACTGCTTGTGATTATGCAAAACGAAAGTAAAGGATCTCAATAAATAGGAGCTCATTGAAGCTCTCTTCAGCAGAACCTCATTCAACAGAGAGAGCCACAGAGGTCGACTGAAGATCCTTCAGCAGAAATCTATTCAGCATCACAAAGTCAAAGATGAACAGAGCAACTACTGTCACGATTCTCATCCTGCTTTTGTGTGCCATTGCTGCACAGGGTATGTCGATGTTTTTAGCTTGTGTTTTATTGCATTGGAGTGTGGAAAGGAGTCATTCTGTTGAGTTACTGATCAGCTATGCATGCCCCAGGGTGCAGTCTGGTTATTCATTGTGCAATTAAATGGTCACCGACACTATATGCTATTGATAATACAATGCTGGTTTGAACAGCTTTCAAAGCTGAAACAAAGTGTCAAAATTCTTAACTTCAATCAACATCTAAATCTCAGTTAAATTGATTTTTTCACAGGTATTCCAATCCCAGGAACTCAGGGAAGATGCCAGTGCCCTCAGACCAGCTCCAAAATGATCCCTCTGAATCATATCCAGAATTTGAAATTTATTCCTAAAGGATCTCACTGTGAGACACTGGAGATAATGTGAGTAAATGGGTCAGAAGGTCACCTTCAACATTTCTTCTTCTGTGACGTCTATTTAGAAGCTGTGCTCTTTGTTCAAAGCATGTTGGATCAATCACTGTTTATGATGAGTTTTACTGAATTCTCACCTTTCAGTGGGAGACATCCAATTTCTGTGGATTAGATTTTAAAGGTTTACCTTCTCTTCACAGTGTCACCTTGAAAACTGGAAATCAATTATGCGTGAGTCCTGATGCCAAGTGGGTGAAGACTATTATTAAAGCCAAGAAAGGTTGGTGTTGGTGTTTGTCAGATTTCAGACTTTACATGTCAATAAAAGCAATTTTGTATTTCACTATGTCTGTTGTCTCCTGCTTGGCTGAGGGCATTGATTCCTTTCTGCTGCATATTCCCACAGGCTCTTGGTGCATTCTGGTACCATGCCCAAGTGGCCAACATTTATGTGTCAGCCATGACAGTGAATGTCAGCAAGCTATTCAGCCACAATATTCATCAGAGTTGAGCCCTACACTGCCCTCGCCATGCATCCATATATGGTAAATCACAGAGGAGGCAGATGGGGGTCACTGGATAGCAATCAGCTGCAGGAATACTGGGCGATGTCATGTTCCCTCACCCACAATGCTGTGACCAATTGTTGTACCTATAGTACCCAGCCGAGATCAACCAATTAATCACAATGAATGATCAAAACAGAAAATAAGATATTTAAGATATCTCTTCACCATTTTCATCTCCTTTTCCTGCCACCTTCCTTCCATTATGGTCAACTGCAGAATTTTCTGCACTGCACATTAAGCTGCCCCATTGCATCTTTGTTTAAAACATATTTGTAACCATTAACTCCTGTCAGAACTGAGATTTTAAATGGATATATTTGTTCAAGTTACACAGAAATGTTGTTCAGTAAACTCTAGACCATCTTTCTCCCTGTTTTGTGTCATCCACCATTGTCAGAAGTCAGGATTTTGTTTACCATTTACTGACTTTGCATCATTCTAAAATGTGTTTAATTCATCACAATGGAAGGAAGAGACAACTGTGACCCTGTGAATGCTGCATGCTGTTAAAACCAAATTGCAAAATCAATGAATTGTGAACAAAATCACAAGTGTTAGCAATGCTGTGTAATGGGCTGATTGATAATTCTCCATAATGATGTTGCTGAAGACATTGCCCTCTATATTAAAATAAATATCTGTGGTTAATGAGGAAAAATGTAATTTATTTTGTTTTATTTCAGGTGCCAGACAACACAACTGAGAAATGAAGACACAATGGGTTGGACTCAATTCCACATCTGGGAACCCGCCGTGCAGTGAACGCTGCAATGAAGGATGTTCTGTCCAACGTGTTCACTCTCTTACGTCACCTTCTGATAGCTTGTTCAAATATTAACCCTGCATTGTTTTTTGAAAATGATTTCACTGTTTAACCCTGTTACACTCTAATCGTTTACCCACAGCTAAAGAAAGCAGTCTGACGTTTTTGTGAAACTTTTTGCCAGGACTGAAGTTTCTTTCACAGGGTGTTCGGTGTACGATTATTAACAATAGACTCTTTTAGACGAGATTACAAACGGGAAAAGAGGGAGGGCAGGAAAGAACAAAAGGGAAAGTTTGTGACAGGGTTGAAGACAGGAGAGATTAAATGACAAAAGAGATGATGGTGCAAGGTTTAAAAGAGCAAAGTGATGACTGACAACGCAGCCGGCAGCTTACGTCATCCAACTGCGGGAGTCTGTGCACATGCGCAGATTGGTTCCTACTCTGTGCGCATGCGCTGTGTTCCGCTAGGACTGGTTGGCGCATGCACAGATGACGTCTTTGCGTAATGCGGGCAGATGGTCAGGGGATCCAGGCTGGAGAGAGCAGGGTTGGGGGGAGAGGGTGTCTGGGGAGCGGGGCGAGAGTGGGTGCAGGGAGAGAGCGGGTGTGGGGAGAGCCTGGCCGAAGACCTTGATGGTGGCGGGTGCGCTCTTCACCTTCCGCCCGCCGCCCGCTCCCGACCCCTCTCGCCCGCCTGCTCGCTCACAGCCCCGCCCACTCGCTCACTGCCCCCCCCGACCGCTTGCTCGCCGCCCACTTGACACACCCCCGACCGCTAGCTCACCCACCCGCCCGTTCGCTCCCTCCCCTCCCGGCCCGCTTGCTACCTCCCTCCCCTCCCCCGCCCGCTCGCTCCTTCCCTTCCGGCCATTGTGTGCTGCCATGTGTTTAGGTTGCCATTGTGTCATTATTTGAGCAGCGCCATCTTTAATCCTGGCAGCTGCCTGATGTCGCAGACTGTGACGTTTTAGTGGCACAGGCTGCATTTGCGCATGTGCCATTGCAGCGCCACCTAGTGGTGGCATTGTCAGCAAACGCAGTCTTAAAAGAGATGGTAATAAAACAAGGAAAGAATAGAGAAGGTGTAAATGGGAAAGCAGAATCATCATCAAAAGGTGCTGTCCAAAAAATAGTGGGGGTGGGGGGTGGTGGGGGTGCGGGGGAAGTTATGATCTGAAATTGTTGAACTCAATGTTGAGTCCGGAAGGCTGTAAAGTGCCAGTCAGATGATGAGGCGCTGTTCTTCAAGCTTACACTGAGTTTGATTGGCGCAGTGTAGGAGTTTGAGGACACAAAGGTTAGCGTGGGAGTGGAGCAAAGAATTACTGTAATGTGACATTGTATCAAACTAATTTACAAACCAAATTTGATGCAATCTTTCTTTTGCTGCTCAAATCCTCTTGATGTTCTATGTGATTTACTGATGGCAAGATATGTAATGGATTTTATTTTTGGACCAAATGTATTTCCAGTTCCAGTTTGAATGAAAGCTTCTTTAGTAAAAGCCAAGAACAATTGCTTTTCATTAACTTTGATGCTATTTTACTGCACTGACATTTTAACTGAAACCTTGGGATTTTCTTTGTAAAACACCAGACCTTAGGATCGATCCAAAACTGAAGTCTTTGGAAGCAATTTCTCGATGGAAATTATCTTGTGCATAAATTACCTACCTTTGAGGAGGTAGTGCTGCTTAATATTAACTGGAATAAGTGGCATTTATAATTCGAAGTAATTTTTGGTCAGTGATCAGTAGAAACATTTTGCAATGAGGGATTTCACTGACTGGGTCTTGTTGACTGAAAACCTCAAAGGCTTTGTGTAAAAATTGTGTTGAATATCACTCAGGAAAATTGCTACACGTGATTGAATTGTGTGTGAATCAATCTTTGGAGTTTTTTGTACCTTTATCCTCAAATGTATTTGAGTGATTCAAATAAACTAGATTTCCTATGAAGAATGTGTTATCACTGTTTCTGAATCGTTAGCAAAACAATTGTTTGTTTCTCCAGTAGATAAATTTAATGGAATGACCAATAATAATAACCTGTTCGGGCCATTTCTTAAACGATGATAAAGGTTCAGGATATTTGCAGTGTGACAGATTTCAGATCAAATTCTGTAAAATCTCAATGGGATTTTTATGGAGTCTGTTTAACTTTCCTGTTCCCCCACCCACACCCCCATGCATTGCTGAAACGGGATGAAGGGATTGTTAAGATGTCAGGTTGCTGGGGAGGGCGGCAGAGACGGTGGTGTTCATGCACCTGCCATTGTAACTCATCTGCAAACTGCCAGGCAGGGTCTGCTCTGCACTGAACTTCAAATCAGGAAGATGACAGGCCCGCATGCAGCCAAAACTAGATCATTGCAGGAGTCAGCAGGCAGGCCAGATAAGGCCATGGTAAGTAGTTTTATTCATCCTCACCTTCATCCACCCCCTCAAGGAGTCCTTGGGCCTCCCTTGCCCTGGTCTTGCTTCTTCCTCATGTTAACAGTGTCTCCTCACAACCATCTCCCCAACCCAGTACTGACTCTGGCTGGTGACTGTTTCCCTGGGACCCTGCTGGCTTCGAGCTCCCACTCAAATTCCCAGTCCCACCCACCAACCTTGACCCCACCCACAGGTTTTAGGCTGGTGACAGTGCTGCACTATACAAATGATGCCCAGATATTAAAATGGCCAGGGCTGCACGCTTAACTCTTGATGGGGTTTCCCTTCCATTCGCAAGCCGCCTAGGCTGAATCTGCCCCTGTAAGAGTTGATTTCTCCAGAGTGAGAACCTGTCAGAAGTAATATTTTTATTACATCATCTTATGTGTGGGGAGAGAGGCAACATCAGTTTAGGGATCTTTGATGTTCAGTAGCAGGATGTTGATAGCTCCCTATTTAAATACGGCAATAACCAATGAACAGAAGGTGCTCCAGTTTAAGATCTACTCTTCCTGGACCATTATTGCTAAGAAAGCCAAATCAATTCTGGAATCTTAATCGAGCTGATGCTTTATTATTTCTTTTTAGATTTTCTACTTAGATTATCAAATGTCCCAAATGACATCCTATGTGTCTGTGACCATGGGAAACTATTTCTCGCCATCCTTTTCAATCTGTCTGCAGACAGCAGGAGGGAACAAATCTCCGAATGATCAGGTGAGCTGTGGAGCTGGGACCTGCACAGAATAATGACAAAATAATTTCAATAATCATTGTCGTGGCAGCTGCTGGCTAGGTCACATCCATGTCCAGAAAACCCAAGGCCTACTTTACTCAGGGCAGCACAATTGCTGGACAGGGTCCAATTTTGGGTTGTCTGTTTCTCAGACATTCTTAGGGTGCAGGACATTGCACTCTGAAATTGACCCTATTTATGCCTGTTTTACACTTGTAAAATGGGCTAAACAAGGAACAATTTCTACCTCTGTTACGACTAGGTGAGAAAGGGGTCTACGGGTTCCCTCTCAGCCTTTTCCTGGTTTGACTGTAACAGGGTTTAATTTTTAAAACACCGTGTTTTCAGCTTCCTCTCAGTGAATCCTTGTTCACTGCTCTCCAATTATAATGGCAAAGAAATCAACCAGACAGGTTGTCTTAGATTTAAACAAGAAAGGTGTAAGTTTATTAACCTTAAAACTCTAATTTGGTTAAAACTACTAAAAATACAGGATGCAACCAGGCTAACATGCATACGCGATAAACACGCATGCAGATAGAGATAGAAAAGGAGAAAGAATCAAGGGGAGGAGCTTGAAGCAATAGCTGGAGTTCATTGACTGTCTTTTGAGTTTGATGTACAGCCTTTGATTACAGTTCGATCTTGCCATCTAGTTGAGGCCCAGTAGACACTTTCAAACTTGTTCGATGGTTTTCTGTCTTCTTGAAACCCAGTTGCAATTTCTTCTTTTCGTGAGAGAGAGAGAGACGGGGAGTGACCTTCCTTCTCTTTTGTCTTCAAGTTGCAGTCTGGCCCAAACTGTTCTCTGAGCACAATTCAAACCAAACCTGGTCCAGCCCGCCAGTCATGTGACTAGCTCTTTTTTTCAGGACCATCTGCCCGGTGAGCTATGTGGATTCTTTCAATCTTAGTTGAGACCCTCAGTAGGGGGCTAGAATGTTGGCTTTCACACAGTCAATGTCTGGTGATCAAAATCCATTTGGTTAATTGAATCAGGGAGCAGTTCCATTGTCTTCTCCAGGCAACTGTCTCTTAGAATGCAAATGTTTCCAGCTACTGTCCTGTTAGAATGCAGGTGTAGCCCTGTTTTCAGTCCAGTAAGAGTTTAAAATTAATATTCCATATGACGAAATTGAGATACCTCATTCTTGGCAGGTGTGGTTTTCATCACAACCTCAGTCTCAAGGGAAACTTCCAAATAAAGCTAGGAACCTTTGTAATAAAGAGCAAAATAAAGTGAAGTTCTGATCCTTTAACTGACAACAGAATGAAACACAACTATTCATCTTCAAGCTCCCAGCATCAGTATTCATCAGCTGGTGCTCTGCTTTATCTCCAGTTTAAAATGGCACAAATTAAATTCTTGGATCCTAACAAATAAAGTTCAGAATTTAAGTTCACGGGCCCTGAAATTCCAGAATGAATTTCCTAATCTCCTGGTGTAAATCTGGGAAGTGATTGGTGAACCCCTACTGAAATGGAGAGTGACCTTTAACTTTACAGCCTGGGTGGTAACCTGGCAGAGCGGATCACCCACCCTTGATACAACACATTAGTTTTTTTCTCCGTCGATTACAGTGACTTGAAAGTCAGGAGGGTTCTACCATGGATGGTTAACTCGCTCCACTCGGTTACTGCTTCACCTGAAAAAGTAGAAAAATACTCCCATGGTGCAAACTGCTGACTCTGAGGATTCTGTCAGTTCCCTGTCAAGATCAAAGCAGCAAATCAGGGGAAATCCCACAAGGATTTGTTAAGCTTTAATGCCATTCCGGTCGAAGATCAATATTTGCATGGTAGCACTTTATCGATGGCAGGCTCATCTTACACTGCTCCTCCCTGGTAGTGGGAATCATTGAGGAATTTAAAACTGGAATAAAACAAGATTATCTTCTCTAATTCACAAATTCTTAGCCACACCAGATAGCCGTAATTGGTTGATACGTTAACAAGTTATTGGAATTTCACGACCTGAAATGTGAATTACACCAAGGTCTAAGTCACAATACACTGTGATAAATATTCTATTCCACCAATCCAAGTAAGTGCTGGGAGTGCATCTGCAAACCTGCACATTTCCAGATATTTTGTCCACTAGTTTCATTGGGCACAAAATTGCAGTGTACCATGTTGTGATAAAAAGAGGAGCAGGAATGGGTTGAATAATTACAGGGCAGTCAGCCTCAGTGGTGGGGCTTTTTGATGAGGTAACAAGGAGGGTCGATGTGGGTAGCATGTTTGATAGAGTCGATATGGATTTTAGCAGGACATTTGACAAGGTTCCACATGGCAGACTGGTCAGACAAGGAACAGATCTTGGGATCCAAGGGCGAGTAGCAAGTAGGAACCAAAATTAGTTGAGTGGCAGGAGCATAGGGTAATGGTCAACGGGTGTTATTTCACTTGGATGGCTGTTTCCAGTGGGGTTCCAAAGGACTCAGTACTGGGACCCATGCTTTTTGTGTTGTACATCTATGGGCAAGAAACCTGCAGACAATCGAAAAATCAATTGTGTGGTTAACAGAGAGGAATAAAGCTGTGGATTGTAAGAAGATAATCATGAACTGGTCAGGTGGGATGAAAAGTGACTAATTGAATTCTTTCTGGAAAAATGTCAGGTAATCCATTTGGGGAGGGCAAACAAGGCACGGGAATACACAATAAATGGTAGGTGAAGGAAAATTATAGAGCAACAGAGGGACATTGAAGAGCATATCCACAGATCCCTGAAGGTGACAGGACAGGTACATAGTGGTTAGGAAGGCAAATGGGATAGTTTCCATTATTAAACAAGGCATAGAAAATAATAGCAGAGAGGTTATGATAGAACTCTTTAAAACACTACTTAGGCCACAGCTAGAATACTGCGTGCAGTTCTGATCACTGCATTACAGGAAGGATGTGATTGTGCTGGAGAGGGTACAAAGGAGATTTACTAAAATGTTACCAGAAATGACCTGGAACTCATTGCCCACACGGGTGGTGGAGACGGAGACAATCAATGACTTTAAAAGGAAACTGGATGGCCACATGAAGCAAATAGATTTGAAGGGTTAAAGGGATCAAGTGGGGGAGTGGGACACACATGGATAGCTCTGGATAGGCATGGACACAATGGGCTAAATGGCAACCTTCTGTGCTGTAAATGACTCTATGGAATGTAGATTTTTCACAACGAGGAAAGATTGGATAGGCTGGTGTTATTTTCTTTGGAACAGAGGAGGTTGAGGGGAGATTTAATTGCATTGTATAAAATTATGAGGGTCATAGATAGATTGGATATGAAGGACCTATTTCCCAGGCGCTGCTCCACACACCACTGACCACCTCCAGGCGCTTACCCATTGTCTCTCGAGATAAGGAGGCCAAAGAAGATTTCCCTTAGCAGAGAGGTCAATAACCAAGGGGAACTGATTTAAAGTAAGTGGCAGAAGGATTAGAGGGGAAATGTTGAGGCAAAATGCTTTCACTGAGTGGGTGGTGGGGGTTTGATACTCACTGGCTGAAAGGGTGGTTGAGGTAGAAACCCTGATCACATTTAACAAATAGATGCATATGCACTTTATTTTTATTTTTATTTATTCGTTCATGGGATGTGGGCATTGCTGGCAAGGCCAGAATTTGCTGCTCATCTCTAATTAACCTTGACAACTGAATGGCTTGCTAGGCCACATCAGAGGACAGTCAAGAGTGAACCACATTGCTGTGGGTCTGGAGTCATATGTAGGCCAGTCCAGGTATGGATGGGAAATTTCCTTCCCTAAAGGACATTAGTGAACCAGATGGGTTTTTATGACAATCAATAATGGTGCCACAACACTATTCGTGAGACTAATTTTCAATTCCAGATTTTTATTAATTAATAGAATTAAATTCCACCAGGTATAATGGTGGGATTTGAACTCATATCCCCAGGCCATTAGCCCTAGGCCACTGCATTACTAGTTCAGTAATATTGCCACTGCATCACCATCTCCCTGAACTGCAAAAACCTATAGGACCAACAGCTGGATATTGGGATTTGGCTGGGGAGCTCTTTCTGGGCTGCCATAGTCACAATGGGCTGAATGGCCACCTTCTGTGCGAAAATGTTCTTTCTTTCTATATTTTCCTCTGCTGTGTGCCAAGATCAGTGTCCTCGAATTGTTACCTCAGTGTGGCCAAGATTTTCCATTCTGTTACACCGATTCCAACTGTGAGGATTGGGAAATTCTTGGAGAGCTGCGTCACCTGACTTCCTGCACGGCCCCACCACTTCTGGGATATTGTGTCAGAACATATAGTGGATGTAAAATACCTCCACCTGAATATGGGCAGGTGAATTCTAATGACTGACAAATGACACTTCTGCCATCTGGGCTGCAAGGATCAGGGCGGCCTTGAAAACAGTAAAGGTTCACTGCAGCCTCTGCAGGTGTGCACAGGGCAATGAATTGCAAAGACTAATGTGGTTCAGGTGATATATGATTTATTTTAGTTTGGGGACAGCCGTGGAGGGCACCGGCCATGCCAGGCACCTGTGACCAGCTGTTACCAGTCTCTAACTCTTCCTGCGTGACTATCCAATGAAGTTGGGAGATTGTGGCTGGACCCTGGAAAGTTGATCAGTGTCAAGAGCGATGGTTGAGGGATGTTGTTTATGGCTGTCCTGCTGAAAATCCACCAGTATTAGCCTGGAGTGAAAATCCCGAGCCACGTTTCTGATAACTGCATTTACTGGGAAGCATTCACAGTTCAGGAAGAAATGCCTGGATTTTCCAGATGTTCATGGGCTAGCAGTGGAGTGAGACCATTGCTGCAGCACCTGAAGAGGTGGAGAGGATTTAACCAGGGTGGAAGAGCCCCAAAGAAGAAAAAATGTTTTGTTTTGAGGCCACAGCCAGCTCCAAGGCTTAAAAAGGTTATTGGTTGGGATCTAAATGGAAAGAGCTCTGTCCACTATTAGGCCTGAACCTTCCAGCCATCCAATGACTTGGGGGTTTAGCTCCACAACCCCAGGGACCACCACTGCCGATCTCCTGATGAATTGCTTAGAAGAAATGGCAACATTTCATTTTCAATGTAAAAATGCAAAATGTTTATTTGCTCCAATACAATGAATTTCATTCTGAAGTAGGGTCTCTGACCTGAAACATTAACTCTGCTTCTCTCTGCACCAATGCTGCCAGACCTGCTGAGTATTTCCAGCATTTCTTGTTTTTATTTCAGATTTCCAGTATCTGCAGTATTTTTCTTTGATTGAAAGTTACCTTTCCAGGGTTTCTACTGAACTTACAGTTCACACCCCTAGGTATGAATCAGAGCAGAGCCATGTCCAGAAGGAAGCTGCCTGGACTGTGTTTAACTTTGGCTTAATCAATCTTTCTTCTATAAATTTCACTTGCTTCTTTTTACACTGACTCTCCTGGTCCCCATGTTAGCCGATATTGTTAACAGTTCTCTCTCTTCAGGTGTTGATCCTCTATTCTTTAAATCTGCCATCATCACCATTCTCATCAAAAAACAAACCCTTGGCCCTTGCAAACTACCCCTCATTTCCAACCTCCCTTTCCTCTCTAAAGTACTTGAACACATTATTGCCTTTAAATCAGTGCTCATCTTTCCCGGAACTCCATGTTTGAATCCTTCAAATCAGGTTTCTGGCCCTGCCACTGAAAAGTTAAATTGTCCCTCCTCATCCTTCTCAACCTGTCTGCAGACTTTGACATGGTTGACCACACCTGTGAGGCTGAGATTAAATATAGCCAATATAATATAAAATACAGAGAGACTGAGGTAAAATATAACATACATTAGAGAGAGTCTGAGGTAAAATCTAATAATGTAATATCGGGATCCCTAAGAGCCTCTATCTGGTCTAAATGTTCTAGCCTTTACTCTGGATATCAGTGGCATGCAACAACTTGGACACTAGAAGTGGTACACATCTGTGACCGCGTGGGTTTTCGCCAGGTGCTCCGGTTTCCTCCCACAGCCAAAGACTTGCAGGTGATAGGTAAATTGGCTGTTGTAAATTGCCCCTAGTGTAGGTAGGTGGTAGGGAATATGGGATTACTGTAGGGTTAGTATAAATGGGTGGTTCTTGCTCAGCACAGACTCGGTGGGCCGAAGGGCCTGTTTCAGTGCTGTATCTCTAAATAAATAAATACACCTTTATTAAACCACTATGCAATAGTGCATACTTACGATAATACTGGTTGCTTAGCAGCCCTGCGAGCTGGAGTTCGTCTCGGTCGTCAGTCCGCTGATGAGTCTTCCGTGCATGACTCTCGGATGGCCGACCACATCACCCTAACCACTGCAGCAAAGATGTTCCTGTGGGCTCTTTCTTTATACCTTTTTGTGCTATAGTCCTGTGCCATATAAGGTAAAACCTGTCTTTGACTCCTTCAATTAGTCTCTAATTACATCACTGTCTTGTTCCAATAGACGTCAGTTCCTTGTCCAGACGGTTTCTGCCTTGGGCCTCGTGCAGGAATTTCAAGGCCCATGCTCGAGACAATAAAGCTTGGATCCGCTCTGTTATCTCTAACACTGTTATCAATCTCCAGGATGGTAGTCAGGCATGTTTATTAGTTCTTAATAAGCAAAAGCCTATCTCTCCTAGGATGCAAGCACTTCTGGAGTTTAATTCATTTTTCAGGTTTTGTTAATTCTGGCCAGGCTTTGTCATGACCAGATTGACCATCCTGCCTTGCGCTTTCAAGCCCACAATACAGTTCATTAGATGTCTTCAGTCGGGTGCTTCGATGTTCCATGTTGTCACCATGAGCAGACTCCAAACACAGTAAAGCCTTTGACAAGGTTCCGCATGGCAGACTGATACAAAAGGTGAAGTCACACAGGATCAGAGGTGAGCTGGCACGATGGAAACAGAACTGGCTCGGTCATAGAAGACAGAGGGTATCAGTGGACGGTGTTTTTCTGAATGGAGGGATGTGACTAGCGGTGTTCCGCAGGGATCAGTGCTGGGACCTTTGCTGTTTGTAGTATATATAAATGATCTGGAGGAAAATGTAGCTGGTCTGATTAGTAAGTTTGCGGACGACACAAAGGTTGGTGGAGTTGCGGATAACGATGAGGATTTTCAGAGGATACAGCAGGATATAGATCGGTTGGAGACTTGAGCGGTGAAATGGCAGATGGAGTTTAATTCGGACAAATGTGAGGTAATGCGTGGCTGAACAACTGGTGTAGGCAGGAGGGCTTCAGCTACTTGGATCATTGGGATCTCTTCTGGTGCACAGGTGACCTGTACAAGAGGGACGGGTTGCATCTGAACTGGAAGGGGACCAATATCCTTGCGGGGAGGTTTGCTGGTACTACGCGGGAGGGTTTAAACTAGTCTTGCAGTGGGGTGGGACCCAAAGTAGTAGCCTCTCCAATGAGATACTTGAGGCTAATGTCGAGGTTAAAGCAAGCAAGTCCAGTAGGCAGGCCAGGCAGGGGCAGGACAGGGTGCGTGGAAGGTCTGGTAGGCTAAACTGCATTTACTTTAATGCAAGAAGCCTTACAGGTAAGGCAGATGAACTCAGAGCATGGATCGGTACATGGGATTGTGATATTATTGCTATTACGGAAATGTGGTTGCGGGATGGGCAGGACTAGCAGCTCAATGTCCCAGGGTACCGATGCTTCCGGTGTGAAAAAGGTGGAGGTAAGAGAGGAGGGGGAGTTGCACTATTGATTAGGGAGGACATCACGGCAGTACTTGGAGAGGATATCCCGGGGGGAACGTCCAGTGAGGCCATCTGGGTAGAACTTAGAAATAAGAAAGGGGTGATCACTTTGATGGAATTATACTATATGGCCCCCCAATAGTCAGAGGGAATTGGAGGAGCATATGTGTAGGGAAATCACAGGTAGGTGTAGGAATTATTGGGTTGTAATAGTAGGTGATTTTAACTTCCCTAATATTGACTGGGACTGCCTTAGTGCTAAAGGATCAGATGGGGAGGAATTTGTTAAGTGTGTCCAGGATAGTTTTCTGAAGCAGTATGTGGATGGCCCTACTAGAGAAGGGGCTACACTCAACCTCCTCTGAGGAAATGAGGCTGGGCAGGTGGTTGATGTGTCAGTGGGGGAGCACTTTGGGACCCGTGACCATAACTCTATTAGTTTCAAGAAAGTTATGAAAAAGGATAGGACTGGTCCTCAGGTTGAAGTCCAAATTGGGGAAAGGCTAATTTTGATGGCATCAGACAGGAACTCTCAAAAGTTGAATGGGAGAGGCTGTTTACAGGTAAAGGGATGTCTGACAAGGGGGAGGCTTTTAAAAGTGAGATAGGAAGAGTTCAGGGCCAGTATGTTCCTGTTAGCTGGCAAGTTTAGGGAACCTTGGTTGACAAGGGATATTGAGGGTCTGGTCAGGACAAAAAAAGAGGCAAATGTCAGGTATAGGCAGCTGGGATCAAGTGAGTCCCTCAAGGTGTATAGGGAATGTAGGAGTACACTTAAGAAGGAAATTAGTATTTACTGTGGAGAAGGTCATGGAAGCTAATGAGTTCAAGGGAGGGAGCAGCGATATGCTGGAGCATATCAACATTACAAAGGAGGAGGTGTTGGAGGTTTTGAAGTGCATTAAGGTGGATAAATCCCCAGGGCCTGACCAGGTGTATCCTAGGATGCTATGGGAAGCAAGGGAGGAGATTGCTGGGTCCCTGGCAGAGATTTTTGTATCATCATTAGCCACGGGTGAGGTACTCGAAGAATGGAGGATAGCTAATGTTGTGCCTTTATTTAAGAAGGGCAGCAGGGAGAAGCCAGGGAACTACAGGCCGGTGAGCCTTACATCAGTGGTGGGAAAGTTATTGGAAGGGATTCTGAGAGACAGGATTTATATGCATTTGGAAAGGCAAGGTCTAATTAGGGATAGTCAGCATGGCTTTGTGCGGAGGAAATCATGCCTCACGAATTTGATTGAGTTTTTTGAGGAGGTGACCAAGAGGATTGACGAGGGCAGGATGATGGACGTTGTCTACATAGACTTTAGCAAGGCCTTTGACAAGGTCCCACATGGTAGGCTGGTTCAGAAGGTTCGAACACATGGGATCCAGGGTGAGCTGGCCAATTGGATACAAAACTGGCTTAGTGATAGGAGGCAGAGGGTGGTAGTGGACGGTTGTTTTTCAGATTGGAAGCCGGTGACCGGTGGTGTGCCGCAGGGATCGGTGCTGGGCCCTCTGTTGTTTGTCAAATATATTAATGACTTGGATGTGAATGTAGGGGGCATGATTAGTAAGTTTGCAGATGACACCAAAATTATAGTGGATAGTGAAGAAGGTTGTCTAAGGTTACAACAGTATATAGATAAATTGGGAAAGGGATTGGCAAACGAAATTTAACACCGAAAAGTGCGAAGTGATGCATTTTGGGAAGTTAAACCAGGGCAGGACATATACAGTGAATTGCAGGGCCCTGGGGAGTGTTGTTGAGCAGAGAGACCTTGGGGTGCAAGTACATTGTTCCCTGAAAGTGGCAACACAGGTAGACAGTGTGGTGAAGAAGGCTGATGACATGCTTGCCTTCATCGGCCGAGGCATTGAGTACAAGAGTAGGGACACCATATTACTGTTGTACATAACGTTGGTTAGGCCGCATTTGGAGTACTGTGTGCAGTTCTGGTCGCCGCACTGCAGGAAAGATGTAATTAAGCTAGAGAGGGTGCAGAAAAGATTTACAAGGATGTTGCCTGGTTTGGAGGGCTTGAGTTATAAAGAGAGATTGGATAGACTGAGTCTGTTTTCCCTGGAGCGAAGGAGGCTGAGAGGGGACATGATAGAGGTATATAAAATTATGAGAAGCATAGATAGGGTAGACAGCCAGAGTCTGTTTCCTATGGTAGGGGTGACTAAATCTAGAGGGCATAGATTTAAGGTGAGAGGGAGGAGGTTTAAAGGGGATCAAAGGGGTAAATTTTTCACACAAAGAATAGTAGGTATCTGGAATGAGCTGCCAGAGGAGGTGGTGGAGGCAGGAACAGTAGCAACATTTAAGAGGCATCTGGACAGGTACTTGAATGAGCAAGGCACAGAGGGATATGGAATTAATGCAGGCAGGTGGGATTAGTATAGATAGGCATTATGGTCGGCATGGATGCAGTGGGCCGAAGGGCCTGTTTCTATGCTGTACGACTCCATGACTCTATGACTCTATAGGCAGAATGAAGTCACCAATGATTACTGTTATACCCATGCCACACGCTTCTCTAATCTCCTGATTAATACCATGCCCCACACTATCACTACCTGTTTGGTGGCCAAAAACAACTCCTACCAATGTTTGCTGCCCTTTGCTGTTTCTTAGCTTGATTCCACATTTTGTTCAACCGATCTGAGAACCTCCCTTACTAACGTACTGATCCCATCCCATATTATCAGCACCTCCGTTTCCTTTTTGCCTGTCCTTCCTAAATTTCGAATATCCTTGAATATTCAGTTCCGAGACTTGGTCACCCTGCAGCCATGTTTCCGTTGTGGCAATTAAATCATATCCATTTACCTCTATTTTGGCCTTTAAATCCTCTACCTTGTTGCGAATGCTGCGTGCATTCAGGTAGAATGCCCTTAACCTTGTCTTTTTGACATTATTCTGCATTCTAAGCCTAGTTGATGCTCGCCTTTGTTTTCCTGCCTTCTAATGTCACTTGCTACTTTTCTACCTCCTGGTGCTAGCTTTACCTCCTTCCAATTTGAGCTACCTCTCAGGTTTCCATCCCCTGTCAAGCTAGTTTAAACTCTCCCCTACCGCATTAGCAAATCTCCCTGCGAGAATGTTAGTCCCGGTCCTGTTAAGGTGTAGCCCATCCATCTTGTACAGGTCTCATCTACCCCAGAACTGGTCCCAATGCTTCAGAAATCTGATGCCGTCCCTCCTACACCAATTCTCCAGCCACGTGTTCAATCAATCCATCCTCATATTCCCATGATCACTAGCACGAGGCACTGGGAGTAATCCTGAGTTTACTGCATTTGTAGTCCTGGTTTTTAATTTTCTTCCTAACTCCCTAAAATATGCTTTCAGGACCTCATCCTTCTTCCTACCTATGTCATTGTGGACCACGACCTCTGGCTGTTCACTCTATACCAGATGGATTTCCTGCAGCCGCTCCGTGACATCCTTGTCCCTGGCACCAGGGAGGCAACACACCATCCTGGAGTCACATTTACTGCCGCAGAAACACATGTCTGATCCCCTGACTATCAAATCTGCTATCACTATTGCTCTGCCACTGTTCTTCCTCCCTTCCTGTGCAGCTGAGCCACCCATGGTGCCACAGACATTGCTCTGGCTGCAATTCCGCCAGGGAACCATCGCTCTCACCAGTGTCCAAAATGGAAAACCAATTAGCAAGCAAGATAGACTCAGGGGACTCCTGCACTACCTGCCTGGTTCTCTTAGACTGCCTGGCGGTCACCCATCCCTCTCTGCCAGCATGCTCCCTATCAGCGGTGTTACTACCTCTCTAAACATGCGATCCGCGTAGTCCTCTGCCTCGCAGATACACAACAGTGACTCCAGCCGCCACTCGAGTTCTGAAAACTGGACCTCAAGCTTCTGCAGCTGGTGACACTTCCTGCAGATGTGTTCATCTCGGACACATGGTGAGTCCATGACTTCCCACATACCGCAGGACATACATTCCACTTGGCCAAGCTGATCTGCCATAACATAACCGCAACGACTTTTTATTGAAATGAGAAGTAAAAAAGCTTACCAGTTACTCACCAATCAACTTCTTCCCCTATACAGAACAGTGAGGCAGCTCCTGGAGGCTGAAAAAAAGGTAGAAGAAAGAAATAAAAAAAAGGAGCTCCTCCCTCATGTACCAAACTCCCACTTTACAGTCTGTGCACTCAAATCTATTTTCTTCTTAACTTATGTTCCCTTCCTGACTAATCTCCCTCAATTACCAAACTCCCTTCTTCACATTCTGTGCTCTCCAGCAGCACTCAATGCAACAGGCAGCACTGAGAGTTCCCTCAATTTATACTCTGAAAACAATGCTGTGTCAGCTCTGCTAGAGCTCTGCTACAACTCAGAAACCAGTTTAAGATAGCTACCTAATTCACTAGCTGCAGATACACTCAGAGTGTTAGTATACCTCTGTGTAAGAAACCTAACTTACCTCTTAACTGAAACAGGAATTTCACTTAGTGCTTGATATAAACAAAACAAAAACTAGTCGAGAGATTAACCCTCAAAATTCACTCACTTTCCAAACTCCTTCCTCATGTTCAGTGCAGTACTGGAGAAAGTGGGAGCTTTATCGTTGGGACATTCTTCACTTGAACTGTGCTGGGACCAGTGATCTGGCGAGTCGTATAACTAGGTAAGTAGAGAGGGCTTTAAACTAAATAGTGGGGCGAGGGATCAAGTGAGGGAAGATGCGATAATTTAAAGAGAGAGGAGAAGGCAAGAGAGCAATATAGCAATAAGGGTAATGATAATCAGAGTGTGGCAGAAAGCGACAGAGCGTACAAACCTAAGAGTGTGCCAGCAGATAAGTCTAGAGGTTGTGAACTAACAGAGGAGGGGGAGGGTTCAGGTGACAGGAGATTTACAAATCCACAGAGAAAGGTCGAGGCATCCGAATAGTGCAGCATTGTGGGTAAAGACAGGAAGGGGCAGACAGTTTAACAATATTGTACATCAGCGAATAAGGTAATAGGAGTTAAAAAATTGAAATTAAAGGTTCTTTATCTGAATGCATGAAGCATCTGCAAACGATATTTATTTAATAAATATTTTATTTATTTATTTAATTTATTCAGAGATACAGCACTGAAACAGGCCCTTCGGCCCACCGAGTCTGAGCCGACAATCAACCACCCATTTATACTAATCCTACATTAATCCTATATTCCTACCCCATCCCCACCATTCCTCAATTCCCCTAGCACCTACCTATACTAGGGGCAATTTATAATGGCCAATTTACCTATCAACCTGCAAGTCTTTGGCTGTGGGAGGAAACCGGAGCACTCAGTGAAAACCCATGTTTTGGGTTTGAGGAAACCCAGGGAGAACTTGCAAACTCCACACAGGCAGTACCCAGGATTGAACCAGGGTCGCTGGAGCTGTGAGGCTGTGGTGCTAACCACTGTGCCACTCTGCCGCCCAAACTGAACGAATGGTAAAAATGGAGGTAAATGATTTAGATCTAATCGCCATTGCAGAGACATGGTTACCAGGTGATCAAGGTTGGGAAATAAATATTTCAGGGTGCACAATATTTCGGAAAGACATACAAAATGGCAAAGGAGGAGGGGCACACTTGATAATAAAGGATGGCATAAGGACATTAGTGTGAAAGGATCTGGCCTCAGAAGATTGTGAAGTAGTATCAGTATGGGTGGAAATTAGGAATAGCAAGAGTCAGAAAACATTGGTTGGAGTAGTCTATAGGCCCACTAACAGTAGTTATAACTTTGGACAAAGCATTGAACAAGAACTTATTGGAGCTTGTAACAATGGCAATAGAATAGTTATGGGGGAAGTTAATCTTCATATAGACTGGGACAATGAAATTGGCAAGCGTGGTCCAGAATATGAGTTCTTAGAATGTTTGCGGGACAGTTTCTTGGAGCAATACATTGTGGGGCTGACTAGGAATAAAGGTATCTCAGATCTAGCATCGTGTAATGAAGCACGGTAAATTTGCAATGTCATAGTAAAAGATCCACTAGGAAATAGTGATCATAATACAACTGCATTCCATTTAAAATTTGAAAGTGACATACTTCAATCACAAACAATAATCTTAAACTGAAATAAAGCCAATTACATAGGTATCAGGGGAGAACTGGCTGACGTAAATTGGGTAAATAGACTAAAAGATATGGCGGTAAATGAACAGTGGGAAACTTTAAAGGAAACAAAAATATATTCCATTGAAAAACAAAAACTCAGCAAGAAAGACCCATCCATGGTTCACTCAGGAAGTTAAGGACAGTGTTTGATTAAAAGAAGAGGCTTACAATGTTGCAAAAATGAGTAGCAAGTTTGAGGATTGGGAATGTTTTAGAAACCAGCAAAGAGCCACCAAAACATTGATAAAAAAAGAATGAGAGTAAACTAGCTAGTAGTATGAAAACAGATTCTGAGAAATTCTTTAGGTATATAAAAAGGAAGAGAGTAGCCAAAGTAAATGTTGGTCTCTTAGAAGCAAAGACAGGAGAAATTATCATGGGGAATGAGGAAATGGCAAAGACTTTGAACACATATTTTGTGTCAGCCTTCACAGTAGAAGACACATGTTTCATACCAGAAATGGATGGTCACCTAGGGGCTAAAAAGAGTGAAGAAATTAAGGAAATTCATATCAGTAGAGAAAATGTATTGGAAAAACTTATGGGACTAAATTCCAACAAATCCGCAGGATCTGATGGCCTCCACCCTCGGGTTCTAAAAGAGATAGCTGCAGAAATAGTGGCTGAGCTGGCTATAATTTTCCAAAATTCATTTGATTCGAGAACGGTGCCATCAGATTGGAAGTTGGCAAATGTTACAATGCTTTTTAAGAAAGGAGAAAGAGAGAAACCAGTGAACTACAGGCCAGTTACAACCAGTCGTTGGGAAAATGCTGGAATCTATATCAAGTCTTAACAATGCACTTAGAAAAGCACTGTATAGTTAGACCAAGTCAACATGGTTTTACTAAAGGGAAATCCTGTTTGGCAAATTTATTAGAGCTTTTTGAAGATGTAACTAGTAGGGTATATAAAGACGAACCAATAAATGTAGTTTACCTGGGATCTCCAAAAGGCATTCATTAAGGTGCCACACAAAAGGTTAATTGGCAAGATAAGGGCTCATGAGTTAGGGGTAATATATTAGCATGGATAGAAGATTGGTTAATGGACAGGATGAAAAGGGTGCATTGTAAAACAGACATTTTCTCGTTGGCAGGCTGTGAATAGTGGAGTGCCGCAAGGATCAGTGCTGGGCCTCAGCAATTTACAATCTATATTTATGACTTAGATGAAGAAACAGAGTAATGTATCTAAGTTTGTTGATGATACAAAGGTAGGTGGAATGATAAGTTGTGGGGAGGACACAGAGAAGCTGCAAAGAGATAGAGACATGTTAAGAGAGTGGGCAAAAGGATGGCAGATGGAAAATAATGCAGGGAAGTGTGAAGTTATTCACTTTGGTCATAAGAATAAAAAAGCTGAATATTCTTTAAAAAGTGTGAAACTTGTAAGTGTTGATGTTCAAAGAGACTTACGTGTGCTTGTAAAAGGAACACAGGAAATTAGCATGCAGATACAGCAAGCAATTAGGAAGGCAAATGGCATGTTGGCCTTGATTGAAAGGGGTTTGGAATACAGGAATAAAGAAGTCTTGCTACAATTGTACAGGGTTTTGATGAGAACACACCTGGAGTACTGCGTGCAGCTTTGGTCTCCACATTTAAGAAAGGATATACCTGCATTGGAGGTTGTGCAACGATGTTTGACTTAATTGGTCCCTGAGCTTGTCCTGTGATGAGAGACTGAGTAAATTGGGCCTATATTCTCAGGAGTTTAGAAGAATGAGAGGCGATCTCATTGAAACATACAAGATACTGAAGCAGCTGGATAGGGTAGGCGCTGAGAGATTGTTTCTGCTGGTTGGGGAATCTGAAACACAGGGGTACAGTCTCAGGATAAGGGGTTGATCATTAGGACTGAGATGATGAGAAATTTCTTCACTCAAAGGATTGTGAGTGTTTGGAATTCTCTACCTCAGAGGATTGTAGATGCTCCATCATTGAATACATTTCAGTCTGGGCGAGACAGATATTTGGTCTCTCAGCGAATCGAGGAATATGGCAAGCAGGCAGGGAAGTGGAGTTGAAGCCTAAGATCAGCCTTGAGCGTATTGAATGGTGGCAGATCAGGCTCGATGGGCCATATGGTCTACTCCTGTTCCTACTTCTTGTGTTCTTGTGTACAGAGTGTGTTGAGTGAATTTTTGAGTGATTCAATTCAAGGTACCTGACAAATGGGGAAGACACACCTTTGATGGACAGTAACTGTGCACGCAGAGGTGCATGACGAGGAGACGATGGTGATTGGTACTGGAAAGATTTGGAGCCAGATTGGAATAAAAATGGTTTGACATCGCAGAATTAATGAAAAAAATAAAGGCACTGAGGTAAAATGTAATCAATGTATTATAAGATAGAGAGAAACTGAAGTGGTGATTGGAGGGATGGCGATGGCAAGTGTGCGATGTGGATGGCATGGGAGGGATGGAATGGAATGGGATGGGGATGACAAGGGAGGAGTGGGAGCCAGGGGATGGCATCCAAAGGGTGGCCTGGGAAGGATAGCATCAGAGGGAGGGATTGGCATGAGCGGGATGGCATGGGAAGGATGAAATGGCATGGGATGGGGATGGCACGGGAGGGAGGGGATGACATGGAATGGGTGGCATATGGTAGATGGATGAGATGATGGAATATCTTGAGTATACTAATTTGACCACAAATGTTCTGCAGGTCTCTGCTAGTTTCCAATATATTTGGTACACTGATCAAGCGTGAAAGTCATAAATGTATAATAGTAACTGCTGGGCAATTTCCAAGTTCAGCAGTAAATTTGTTCTAATTTGGTTAGCACTGAGTTAAGACACTAGTGCTAAGAGCAGAATACTACATAGAAGTTAAATTTTGTGGGAAAGGACAATTAAAGGTGTGCGTTACAAGGAGGCAGACAAACATCTGTGGAGCATTAAAAGTTATCTCAATTCATCAGCAATCATTGCTAAGGTCAAAGGAGCCTGTGATTAAGAAACAACATGCACGGGTCAAAGGTGAAACACCCTGTGTATAAGTGCTGTGCTGCATGGTAGCTGCTGGTATTTGCAGCATTTGGCACAGCGTGATATTTTCCCATGTGTTGATCCAGATCCTGAGAAAGCAAATTAACCAAGTCATCCTCAGGTACATTTGTCAGGTTCAGCAGAATGGCTGGTGCCATTTTTGTGGCAGAGCTCTGTTCATGCAGTAGCCTGGAAAGCATGGTGTTCTGTAAATGTGGTGCCTCTGCAAACCTTCAAATTTAAGGATGAGGCAGATACTTTGTATCTCATTGTGATGCCACTGGGAGTCCGCTGGCACAGCTGTCTTTGGAAAGAGGCCCCTTTTCCCACCTCCATCAATACACTGTTTTCTATAGTGAGGTATTCTACTTGTCTCTGATGATGTGTCTGTGCAGAGGGCAGTGGGAGGGCACACAATAATTCTCTGTTCCTCCAAAGCTTGCAGGATTCCTGGGGGTCGTGCTGTGCATCAGTAAGAAAATCAGATGTGGTGTAAAACAGCGATTTGTTATCGTCTGTTCTGTGCCACTGTCAAAGACCAATTTCACCGGCTGAGTGGTCTGAAAAATGGTACGGCATTCCAGCCGTCACCTTTAACTGTTTAAATAGAGGATGAAAAGGGGAATTTAGTAATGGGAAATGATGAAATGGCCGAGGCATTGAACAGGTATTTTGTATCGGTCTTCACAGTGGAGGATATTAATAACATGCCAGTAATTGACAAAGAGACGAACGTAGGACCTGGAAACAATCATTATTACAGAAGAGGTAGTGTTGGGCAAGCTAATGGAGCTAAGGATTGATAAGTCTCCTGGCCCTGATGGAATGCATCCCAGGGTACTAAAAGAGATGGCAGGAGAAATAGCAGGTGCACTGACGGTAATTTTCCAAAATTTGCTGGACTCTGGGGTAGTCCCAGTTGATTGGAAAACAGCAGATGTGACGCCACTGTTTAAAAAGGGAGGTAGACAAAAGATGGGGAATTATAGACCGGTTAGCTTAACCTCTGTAGTGGGGAAGATGCTTGAGTCTATTATCAAGGAAGAAATAGCAGGGCATCTCGATAGAAATTGTCCCGTTGGGCAGATGCAGCATGGGTTCATGAAGGGCAGGTCATGCTTGACAAATCTTTTGGAATTCTCTGATGACATTACGAGCAAGATGGACAATGGGGACCCAGTGGATGTGGTGTACCTAGATTTCCAAAAGGCCTTCGACAAGGTGCCGCACAAGAGGCTGCTGCATAAGATAAGGATGCATGGCGTTAGGGGTAAAGTATTAGCATGGATAGAGGATTGGTTGACCAACAGGAAGCAGAGAGTGGGGATAAATGAGTGCTATTCTGGTTGGCAATCAGTCACTAGTGGTGTGCCTCAGGGATCGGTGTTGGGACCGCAATTATTTACAATTTATATAGATGATTTGGAGTTGGGGACCACGTGTAGGGTGTCAAAGTTTGAAGATGACACTAAGATGAGTGGCAGAGCAAAGTGTGCAGTTGACTGTGAAATTTTGCAGAGGAACATAGATACATTGAGTGAGTGGGAAAAGGTCTGGCAGATGGAATACAATGTTAATAAATGTGAAATCATTCATTTCGGTAGGAGTAACAGTAAAAAGGATTATTACTTGAATGGTAATAAGTTGCAGCATGCTGCGATGCAGAGGGACCTGGGTGTCCTTGTGCATGAATCGCAGAAGGTTGGTCTGCAGGTACAGCAAGTAATTAGGAAGGCAAATGGAATTTTGTCCTTCATTGCTAAAGGGATTGAGTTTAAAAGCAGAGAGGTTATGTTGCAGCTGTATAAGGTACTGGTGAGGCCGCACCTGGAGTACTGTGTGCAGTTTTGGTCTCCTTACTTGAGAAAGGGTGTACTTGCACTGGAGGTGGTGCAGAGGAGGTTCACTAGGTTGATTCCGGAGTTGAATGGGTTGGCTTATGAGGAGAGACTGAGTAGATTGGGATTATATTCCTTGGAATTCAGAAGAATGAGGGGGGATCTTATAGAAACATATAAAATTATGAAGGGAATAGATAAGATACAAGTAGAGAGGGCATAGCCTCAAGATTAGAGGGAGCAGATTTAGGACTGAATTAAGAAGGAACTTCTTCACCCAGAGGGTTGTTAATCTATGGGATTCCTTGCCCAGTGAAGTAGTTGACGCTTCTTCAGTAAACGTCTTTAAAGCTAAGGTAGATATCTTTTTGAACAATAAAGGAATTAAGGGATACAGTGAGAGCGCGGGTAAGTGGATCTGAGTCCATGAAAAGATCAGCCATGATCTTATTGAATGGCGGAGCAGGCTCGAGGGGCTGGACGGCCTACTCCTGCTCCTAGTTCTTATGATCTTATGAAATATTTAAATGTCATCTGGAATGTTTAGCAGATTTGATAGCTAGAATATTCTTTATTCATTACATTTATCTCATGGCCAAATTCCAATTGGGTTTGTTGTTAAGCCTCAGGAAAACCTGGCTGCCAAGTCAAGCCATCTGAATTTGTTAGGAACAAACTATTAATCAAAATTATTTTGCAATCCTGTCAGATTGCCGAAGATGTTGCAATCTCTTCTGCCTGCGTGCAAGCCCCCCTCACCCGTTCCTGCTCACTGCTGCACGGGAGCAAATTCAACTTTCACCCACGAGCCACTTGGAGTATAAAATAATCTGATTTCCTGGAATTCACACGGGTTCACCATCGCAGACTGCTGTTTGAATGAAATCTGACTCTGGAACTTCCTCAACCACTGTACAAACCCAGGGGGAGGAGTCACCACAACAGCTGCCTCAACACTTTACAAATGATAAACTGAAAGGTGAATCACCTCCAGACACCCCTGAAGCTTTTATTTCATCCCTGTCTTGCTTGTGAACAGTGACTGTGTGATATCAGCACAGGTCCTTGTATATAACTAACTGATCTCTCATGGTGTTGCTCTGGTTAACATGGCCAGGTGTGTGAAGGGGATAAGACCCGGGTGTGAAAACATTGGTGAGGGGATTCACCTGAAGTTTGGTATCAATGGGATTGTAGAATGTGGGGATTGGGTCAGCAGCTGATTCCTAGTGTTTGGGAGAAGTTTCAGTGCGGAGGGTAATACAGCTCCGTAGGTGGAGCATGTTCCAGGGATCTGCAGCATTTGAGGGAGGTGCAGAACTGGAAATGATTCCAGGTCCTGACAGCACTCGGACTGAGGTCATGGTGTGGACAATCATCGGCTGAAACCAAGATCCAGCTGCTATACAGCACTGAAACAGGCCCTTCGGCCCACCGAGTCTGTGCCAAACATCAACCACCCATCTATACTAATCCTACACTAATCCCATATTCCCACCAAACATCCCCACCTGTCCCGATATTTCCCTACCACCTACCTATACTAGTGACAATTTATAATGGCCAATTTACCTATCAACCTGCAAGTCTTTTGGCTTGTGGGAGGAAACCAGAGCACCCGGCGAAAACCCACGCAGTCACAGGGAGAACTTGCAAACTCCGCACAGGCAGTACCCAGAATCGAATCCAGGTCCCTGGAGCTGTGAGGCTGCGGTGCGAACCACTGTGCCAGGGGGATAGGGCAAATGTAAACGGTCTGCATGCAGTGAGGAGTGGCCATCAAGCATCTGGTTAGAAATTGGCAGATTCTTGACAGCACTGTGCTGGTGTCCAAGAAACTGGGTGTGGTGGTTTGTACATCTGGGTCAGTCAGCACTGGGGATGGAGCGTCCCAGGGTGTGAGGAATATGATGGCTTCTGTAGCTTTGGAGCGAGCCTGGCGTCTGTAAAAAAGATCAACACCTGAAGCCTAGTGAGAATGGAAGCAGCAGGTCTGCTTGGCTGAAAGGGGATTTATGAGTTTGGGCCAGGTGAGATAGCCTGTGGGAGATGAGGCAGGAGGATGGTGGGGAGGAGGGGCGGGAGTCAGTTTCATATCACTGAGGAATTTCCCTTTCAGGAAGTCTTGTGGGATGAAGGTTCACAGAATCACGACTTCAACGTCTCTCAGAAATCTTCCAAAGAACTTCACACATCGGGATATACATGTACACGGGGAAGATCAGATCACTTTTCTCTTTCTACATAGTTTGAAATATGCACAGCTCCTCCTGTGGATGTCTGATTTTCTGTTCTTGCAAACACAACTTTCACCACAGCAATAATTCCCCTTCCATTTGATGGTCAGCAGCAGAGCTACTGCATCAACAGATTACCCATGTCTCCAGCAAACCATGCGGCTGATTAAACTCCACTGTGACATTTTAAATCAAGAGTTTACTCACAAATACAATGAGATCAATCCTTCTCCCCACCAGCACAGACCGGGATCGAGTTTGTTTTCTCTCACCTGGTGTTAACGGGGTTGTAATGGCTTCAACATGGGGTTGGTTGCCTTACTGCCACATTAACACCAGCGATGTGATCAGTTCCGCTGTAGAAGGGTCTACTGCCGGGTGACCATAGCGCCTGCCTGCTTCAGATGATAGGCCCCTCTTCATATGGAAATTGGGTTCCCAGGATGTCATTAGGACCTGATTACCATTTTCAGTAGGAAGTGGTGCAAAGATGATGTCAGCAAAGAGGCCTTCAAAGGGTAAGTGTAGAGTTGGGTCTGGTCAGGTTCTGGCCAGGTAGCCATGCTCTACCCTCGCCCTCTTTGATTATGACCACACACCCTCCTGCACCTTGCCACCGACACTTGTAACTGATATTGTTGCCAGCAGGTCTGGCTCAGGCTTTCAATGTAGGAAACTGCATTGGATTTCTGGCATTGTGCTCCACAGCTCACCTGCTGAATTTGTGACAGGGACCTCTTTGCACAGTTGCCCGAAATCCAAATTTGCCCTGTGGTCTCATGTTATAGGTATGTACATACCTGATCTACCTGATAAGTTGGAATACTAAATCTTTCAACTCCTTTCATACACTGTTGCAAACTCTGACTGAAAAGGCATTACACATGAAAAATCTTTGGATTTAATATATTTACACCATTGCACTGTTTACAATTAGAATCTGATCTTTTTAAATAAGCAAAGATATAGTTTAGCTTTGCAACTTGCAGTTAGAGGATGCCCCATTTCCTGTAATTCACAAGTTTCAGCTCAGGGTTGTGTTTCCTTTTTATTATAATCCTAAGGTTCAGTGCCAAGTCTGCACAGGAGCATTGTCCTGTGGGTCAGCTGCAAAATGTGGAACTGAATTTTCATTTTGGGGAGGAAAATTGAATATACAATTAATCATACCTTGTAATACATGATTCCATGCAAAGTCTCAGCTGCATTTTAACTCTGTCAATAAATCAGTTTGAATAATTCTCAAGGAAATGACTGAGCAAAATTAAACATCTCTGCAGGCGCAGGTATGTTTAAGATATTTCTATTCCAGAATTGAAGCTATTACCTCCTCAAACTTAAAATCTATTGTAAGTGGAATGAACACGAACCAACTTTAGAACTACATTTACACCATCGCACCTCTTTGCAAACTTGTCGCATTACAAGCCAAAGAATCACATTATAAAGTCCAGCCAATGAAAGGGAGAGTTATTTCCTGTAAATCACATGTTTCAGTTCCATTGACAGGTCAGCATATTCTCTTATTTTCAGGAGGAGGTTACCAATGGGTCAGGTGTAAAATCTGGAACTGGATTATTCTCTGGATCATCTGACGCTGCTTGGCTCGGGGAACAACAATTAAAAGCATCAAATGATCTTATCAATGTTGAATTATCTGTCATTTACAATTGTGTAAAAATAAAAGGAAGATATTAATGCCGCACCATAAGGACTTGAATCAATTATCATTGAGATGAAAACTACAGAAATATTGAGGGTAAAATTCAGTTTTAATCGGGGTGCGAGATGGGCAGTATGGATCAGTCACCCGTTATATACCACAGTTAATTCTCCTTTACAGTGAAGCTTAACTGAAAGAGAAATTGGACAGGATGTGTATACAGGTGACTGATCTTCTAACACTTTTTTGCACTTTCGCTAAAGATGAATTTTACACCACTTTTCTGAAACTTGCAATTAAACCTTTAAAATCTACACAAATCTAGTTCCCCACCTATAACAAGGGATTATCTCCTGTTGCTGCTGTAAACCGTGCAGAAGTTGTGAATATATTTAAAACTGCAAAAGTAAAAGAAAGTTTGATTCAGCAGCAGGGAAATTCCCTCCCTCAGAACTTTGGCCAGCTTTCACTGCTTATGATTATGCAAAATGAAAGTAAAGGATCTCAATAAATAGGAGCTCATTGAAGCTCTCTTCAGCAGAACCTCATTCAACAGAGAGAGGCACAGAGGTAGACTGAAGATCCTTCAGCAGAAATCTATTCAGCATCACAAAGTCAAAGATGAACAGAGCAACTACTGTCACGATTCTCATCCTGCTTTTGTGTGCCATTGCTGCACAGGGTATGTCGATGTTTTTAGCTTGTGTTTTATTGCATTGGAGTGTGGAAAGGAGTCATTCTGTTGAGTTACTGATCAGCTATGCATGCCCCAGTGTGCAGGTTGGTTATTCATTGTGCAATTAAATGGTCACCGACACTATATGCTATTGATAATACAATGCTGGTTTGAACAGCTTTCAAAGCTGAAACAAAGTGTCAAAATTCTTAACTTCAATCAACATCTAAATCACAGTTAAATTGATTTTTTCACAGGTATTCCAATCCCAGGAACTCAGGGAAGGTGCCAGTGCCCTCAGACCAGCTCCAAAATGATCCGCCTGAATCATATCCAGAATTTGAAATTTATCCCTAAAGGATCTCACTGTGAGACACTGGAGATAATGTGAGTAAATGGGTCAGAAGGTCACCTTCAACATTTCTTCTTCTGTGACGTCTATTTAGAAGCTGTGCTCTTTGTTCAAAGCATGTTGGATCAATCACTGTTTATGATGAGTTTTACTGAATTCTCACCTTTCAGTGGGAGACATCCAATTTCTGTGGATTAGATTTTAAAGGTTTACCTTCTCTTCACAGTGTCACCTTGAAAACTGGAAATCAATTATGCGTGAGTCCTGATGCCAAGTGGGTGAAGACTATTATTAAAGCCAAGAAAGGTTGGTGTTGGTGTTTGTCAGAATTCAGACTTTACATGTCAATAAAAGCAATTTTTTATTTCACTATGTCTGTTGTCTCCTGCTTGGCTGAGGGCATTGATTCCTTTCTGCTGCATATTCCCACAGGCTCTTGGTGCATTCTGGTACCATGCCCAAGTGGCCAACATTTATGTGTCAGCCATGACAGTGAATGTCAGCAAGCTATTCAGCCACAATATTCATCAGAGTTGAGCCCTACACTGCCCTCGCCATGCATCCATATATGGTAAATCACAGAGGCGGCAGATGGGGGTCACTGGATAGCAATCAGCTGCAGGAATACTGGGCGATGTCATGTTCCCTCACCCACAATGCTGTGACCAATTGTTGTACCTATAGTACCCAGCCGAGATCAACCAATTAATCACAATGAATGATCAAAACAGAAACTTTAAAAATAAGATATTTAAAATATCTCTTCACCATTTTCATCTCCTTTTCCTGCCACATTCCTTCCATTATGGTCAACTGCAGAATTTTCTGCACTGCACATTAAGCTGCCCCATTGCATCTTTGTTTCAAACATATTTTTAACCTTTAACATAATATTCCTGCAGACTCCTGTCAGAACTGAGATTTTAAATGGATATATTTGTTCAAGTTACACAGAAATGTTGTTCAGTAAACTCTAGACCATCTTTCTCCCTGTTTTGTGTCATCCACCATTGTCAGAAGTCAGGATTTTATTTACCATTTACTGACTTTGCATTATTCTAGAATGTCTTTCATTCATCACAATGGAAGGAAGAGACAACTGTGACCCTGTGAATGCTGCATGCTGTTAAAACCAAATTGCAAAATCAATGAATTGTGAACAAAATCACAAGTGTTAGCAATGCTGTGTAATGGGCTGATTGATAATTCTCCATAATGATGTTGCTGAAGACATTGCCCTCTATATTAAAATAAATATCTGCGGTTAATGAGGAAAAATGTAATTTATTTTGTTTTATTTCAGGTGCCAGACAACACAACTGAGAAATGAAGACACAATGGGTTGGACTCAATTCCACACCTGGGAACCCGCCGTACAGTGAACGCTGCAATGAAGGATGTTCTGTCCAACGTGTTCACTTTCTTCCGTCACCTTCTGATAACTTGTTCAAATATTAACCCTGCATTGTTTTTTGAAAATGGTTTCACTGTTTAACCCTGTTGCACTCTAATCGTTTACCCACAGCTAAAGAAAGCAGTCTGACGTTTTTGTGAAACCTTATGCCAGGACTAAAGTTTCTTTCACATGGTGTTAGGTGTACGATTATTAAGAATAGACTCTTTTAGACTAGATTACGAGCAGAGAAAGGAGGGAGGGCAGGAAAGAACAAAAGGGAAAGCTGGTGACAGGGTTGAAGACAGGAGAGATTAAATGACAAAAGAAGTGATGGTGCAAGGTTTAAAAGAGATGGTAATGGAACAAGGAAAGAAAGAAAATCTGTGCATAGAGGTGTAAATGGGAAAGCAGAATCACCATCAAAAGATGCTGTCAAAAAATAGTGGGGGGGGTGGGGGGTGCAGGGGAAGTTATGATCTGAAATTGTTGAACTCAATGTTGAGTCCGGAACACAGTAAAGTGCCAGTCAAAAGATGAGGCGCTGTTCTTCGAGCATGCACTGAGTTTGTTTGGCGCAGTGTAGGAGATTGAGGACACAAAGGTTAGAGTGGGAGTGGAGCAAAGAATTACTGTAATATGACATTGTATCAAACTAACTTACAAACCAAATTTGGTGCAATCTTCCTTTAGCTGCTCAAATCCTCTTGATGTTCTATGTGACATATTGATGGCAAGATATGGATTTTAATTTTTGACCAAATGTATTTCCAGTTCCAGTTTGAATGAAAACTTTTTTTATTAAAAGCCAAGAACAATTGCTTTTCATTAAAATTGGTGCTATTTTACTGCACTGACATTTAAACTGGAACCTTGGGATTTTCTCAATAACTCACCAGACCTTTGGATCAATCCAAAACTGAAGTCTTTGGAAGCAATTTCTTTATAGAAATCATCTTGTGTATAAAATACCTACCTTTGAGGAGGTAGTGCTGCTTAATATTAACTGGAATAAGTGGCATTTATAATTAGAAGTAATTTTTGGTCAGTGATCAGTAGAAACATTTTGCAATGAGGGATTTCACTGACTGGGTCTTGTTGACTGAAAACCTCAAAGGCTTTGTGTAAAAATTGTGTTGAATATCACTCAGGAAAATTGCTACACGTGATTGAATTGTGTGTGAATCAATCTTTGGAGTTTTTTGTACCTTTATCCTCAAATGTATTTGAGTGATTCAAATAAACTAGATTTCTTATGAAGAATGTGTTATCACTGTTTCTGAATCATCAGCAAAACAATTGTATGTTTCTCCAGTAGATAAATTTAATGGAATGACCAATAATAATAACCTGTTCGGGCCATTTCTTAAACAATGATAAAGGTGCAGGATATTTGCAGTGTGGCAGATTTCAGATCAAATTCTGTGAAATCTGGCAGTGATTTTTATGGAGTCTGTTTAACTTTCCTGTTCCCTCACCCACACCCCCATTCACTGCTGGAACGGGTTGAAGGGGTTGTTAAGATGTCAGGTTGGTGGGGAGGGGGGCAGAGACGGTGGTGTGGACGCACCTTCCATTGTAACTCATCTGCAAACTGCTAGGCAGGGTCTGCTGTGCACTGAACTTCAAATCTGGAAGATGACAGGCCCGCATGCAGCCAAAACTAAATCATTGCAGGATTCAGCAGGCAGGCTAGATAAAGCCATGTTAACTAGTTTTCTTCATCCCCACCTTCATCCACTCCCTCAAGGAGTCCTTGGGCCTCTCTTGCCCTGGTCTTGCTTCTCCCTCACATTAACAGTGTCTCCTCTCAACCATCTCCCCAAACCAGCACTGACTCTGGCTGGTGACTGTTTCCCTGGGACCCTGCTGGCTTCAAGCTCCCACTCAAATTCCCAGTCCCACCCACCAGCCCTGACCCCACCCACAGGTTTTCGGCTGGTCTCAGGGCTGCACTATACAAATGATGCCCAGATATTAAAATGGCGAGGGCTACACGCTCAACTTTCTATGGGGTTTCCCTTCCATTCGCAAGCCGCCTAGGCTGAATCTACCCCTGTAAGAGTTGATTTCTCCAGAGTGAGAACCTGTCAGAAGTAATATTTTTATTACATCATCTTATGTGTGGGGAGAGAGGCAACATCAGTTTAGGGATCTTTGATGTTCAGTAGCAGGATGTTGATTGCTCCCTATTTAAATACGACAATAACCAATGAACAGAAGGTGCTCCAGTTTAAGATCTACTCTTCCTGGACCATTATTTCTAAGAAAGCCAAATCAATTCTGGAATCTTAATTGAGCTGATGCCTTGCTATTGTTTTTTAGATTTTCTACTTAGATTATCAAATGTCCCAAATGACATCCTATATGTGACCATGGGAAACTATTTCTCTCCATCCTTCTCAGGCAGCAGGAGGGACTAATCTCCGAATGATCAGGCGAGCTGTAGAGCTGGGACCAGCGCAGAATAATGATAAAATAATTTCAATGACCATTGTAGTGGCAGCTGCTGGCTAGGTCACATCCATGTCCTGAAAACCCAAAGCCTACTCTGCTCAGGGCAGCACAATTCCTGGAAAGGGTCCAATTTTGGGTTGTCTGTTTTTCAGGCTTCCTTCAGGTGGATGATATTGCATCCTGAAATTAACCCCATTTATGCCTGTTTTATACTTGTAAAATGGGCTAAACAAGGAACAATTTCTACCTCTGTTACGACCAGGTGAGAAAAGAGGTCTACGGGTTCCCTCTTTAGTTTCCCCTGAGTGAATTCTTGTTCACTGCTCTCCAATTGTAATGGCAAAGAAATCAACCAGACAGGTGTTCTCAGATTTAAACAAGAAAGGTATAAGTTTATTAATTTAAAACTCTAATTCGGTTAATATTACTAAAAATACTCAACGCGACCACCCTAGCACGCATGCACAATAAACACACACGCGGTTAGAAACAGCAAAGTGCAAAGAATCAAGGGGAATTGTTTGAAGCAACAGTTGGAGTTCATTTTCTGTCTTTTGAGTTTGATGTAAAGTCTTCGATTGAAGTTCGATCTTGCTGTCTTGTTGGGGCCCAGTACACACTTTCAAACTTGTTCGATGACTTTCTGTCTTCTTGAAATCCACTTGCAGTTTCTTCTTTTTGTGAGAGAAAGAGATGCGGGGAGAGACCTTCCTTCTGTTTTATCTTCAAATCGCAGTCTGACCCAAACTGTTCTGTGAACACAATTCAAACCAAAACTGAGCCAGCAGGCCAGTCATATAAGTAGCTCTTTTTTTTTAGAGACAACCTGCCCGGTGAGTTTTTGTAAATTCTTTTGACTAGGGGGCTGGAATGCTGGCTTTCACACAGTCAATGCCTGGTGATCAAAATCCATTTGGATTAATTGAATCAGGGAGCAGTTCCATTGTCTTCTCCAGGCAACTGTCTATTTGAATGCAAATGTTTCCAGCCACTGTCCTGTTCGAATGCAGGTTCAGCCATGTTTTCAGTCCAGTAAGAGTTTAAAATTAATGTTCCACATGGGGAAATTAATATGCCTCATTCTTGACAGGTATAGTTTTCACGACACCTCCTCATCCTGCAGAATGACATGCCACTTCAGAAGAGCATTTCATTAAAAGAGAATAGAGAGAAGAGTAAGTACAGGAAAACACACATGCATTTCTCTCATTCATTCTCATTCATTCAGAAATCCTACAAATCGTTACAGCATGCCTTTAAGTAGCAATGCTGTTTTAACTGCCCTTATTGGCATCCCAATAAACATGTGATTTTTGGGTAATTTTTCAGTTTGTACATTTCCATGACTGCATAGTTTGTCTTTGTTCCTGTTGAGGTCTGCAGGGGGAGGTTCAGATTTAACTAACACTAGGTTAGAGTTCTGCACCTGAGAGTCAGTAGTGGGTGGATCCATTCAGTGATTTGATGAGTCATGCCAGGGCTTTTCACCTTAGGGGATAGTTGGTTCCCTTTCTTCCTGACTGTGGGGGATGATTCTTTGCTCATTTTCCCTTTGTCCTCTGGGACACTCCTGCTTGCAGGTATTTGTCCAGATTCTGCTACACTCCCTTGCGGCACTTCGACTAGGTGAGGCATCACCCTTACAGTTTCTCTGCCCTCTGGAGGACTTTCTTTGTCTCTGCCAGTTTCTGTCAATGCTGTGAGTAATTCTGGTGGGGTGCTTCTGGCGTCTGCATTTACCTAGGAGAATGTGGAGTCTATGTTTTCCAACATTATGTGGTTGGCTGACCAGACAGTCGTGGTTTTCATCTGGGAACCCACTCGGATTTACTTTAACCTGTCCTCGTTGTCCCTTTTTCCCCTCTCCTCTCTAACCTTTTTCCAGCCTTGTGCCTGTCTGTCCCCTTTTGTTCTCAGCAGGGGTCCCTTACAGTTCACCAGCCCTCTGCTCGAGGGTCCTCCAAACTCTGAAACAGGACTTAGGGGTGCAGGTTTCACTGTAGGTTGGGGTTCCCCCTGAACCTGGCACATGTGGCAACTCCTACAGTACTCCACCACATGTTTGTGGAGTTTTCGCCAGTCAAACTGCTGCCTTACATGGGCTTTGGTCTCTCGTATACTGACATGTATAGCCACTGTAACCTCATGGGCCATTCTTAAAATTTCTTCCTCTGCAGCACCACTAACGTGTGAACCACTGTCCACTCCTTGCTCTCAGGTCTGCGAGGAGAACACCACTTCTTTATCAATACCTCATTCTTTAAATAGTAGCAGTCAGGAACTCCCTCTGCTTCAATTTCAGACTGGGCAGCCTGTGCTAGCTCTCTCTATACTGGGTCGGCTCGCTGAGCCTCGGCTTGGGAAGATCTATTTAATTCATTCCCTGGGTCTTGTAACTTTCCAAAGAAAGTCTCAGACAGGCAGACCTCATGGTCATCTGCCGACAGTGCTGATTCAGTCTCCTCTGGGGGAGTTGGTTTGATCATGGCCCCATGCACTACACATTCAGGGAAACTGCAGAGGACAGTCTCCTGCCACTGCCCTGTCTCTCTGACCTCCTGCGGTCTTTCTTTCACTACTGGAGAAGCTACCACCTTCACCCCTACCAGATCATTACCAAGGAGTAGGTCAACCCTGTCCGCAGGCAAACTAGGGACAATTCCTACAGTCACCGATCCCGAAACTAGGTCACACTCCAAGAGCACCCGGTGTAAATGTACACTGCCCTCCAATACCATTCACCACCATTCTAGTATTAACTACACTCTCTGGGGGAAAGGGCAGGCCTTTTCCCAGTAAAAGGGATCTCGTGGCCCCTGTGTCCCTCAGGATTACTATTGACTTGCTTGCTCCGCTCGAGGGGTCTGATAACGTTCAAGAATCCTATTAAATTTTCCAGAACTCGCAGTAGTATGCTTCCTGGGCCTTACTACTGCTGCAGTTAAAGCTACAGCTTGTTCTACTGTGCTTTCCATCAGGGTCCTTTCTCCGTCACTGAACTGGTGTGCCCTGATTAACCATAAAGGCTTTCCCCGTAGTTTCCAGCAGTCAGCTCTTAGATGACCTGCTTTAATACAGTGGAAGCACACAGGTCTCCAGGTCTCACTCCTACTTACAGCATCTTCCTTTTTGGCTGGAGGAGGGCCCCCTGTGTCTCCTGCTTTTCCATCTCTCCCAGGACTGCGTGCGCTACTATCACCTTTCCACCCTTTGTCCTTCTCAGATTTGTGGGGGTGATGAGGAAAGACTTTTCCCTGGGGAACCGACTTACAGATGAGAGCAAACTCTTCAGCCAGAACTGCAGCTTGCCTGGCTCTTTGAACTTTTTGTGTATTCATGGAGAGTGGGAGAGGCTTTTTAAATTCCTCGAGCAAAATTATCTCTCTGAAATTTTCATAGCTGGGCTGCACTTTAAGAGCCCTCAGTCACTGGTCAAAAGCCAGTTGCTTACATCTCTCAAACTCCAAGTAAGTTTGATCAGCTTGCTTCTTGAGGGTTTGAAACTTTTGGTGATAGGCTTCCGGTACTAGCTCATATGCCCAAGGATAGCATTTTTTGTCAGTTCATAATTTGATGAACTCTCATCTGGCAACAGGGAATAAACCTCATGGGCTTTTCCTCTTAACTTGCTTTGCAACAGAAGAGTCCAAGTCTCAGCTGGCCACTTTAACTGCCTTGCAAGTTTTTCAAAAGATACGAAAACTGCTTCCACGTCTCCCTTATTGAATTTTGGGATCAGTTGAGTAAATTTTAACGATTCAGTACCCAGCCCTGAATTATGATCCTCCATATTGCCATGCTTTCACTGGGGTTACTCTGTTGCCCCCTAGTTAACTCAAGCTCTCTCTCCTCGCATTCCTTCCGGAAGGTTGTTGCTCTCTTTCTCTGCTGTCTCTCTTTTTCTTCACAGTGCTTCTGGAAGGCACTTTCTTTCTCTCTCTCTCCTCTCTCTCTTTCTCATTCTCTTTCCCTGTCTTCTAATTCAAATTTCCTCTGTTCCAATTGTATCTTTGTTCGCAATACCTGTCGGAGTCTATTTCTAACCCTGTTTCTGCTTCTTCAGATTTGTGGGAAAATTGGTGAGCCACTAGTCTTAGGAGTTCAGACTTTCTAGCCTTGGCACAGATAGTGATCTCACACTGCTCAGCCATTTTTCTGAACTCTTCCACAGATAGTGCTTTTAACTTATCCCAAGTTACTTCACCCTGGCTTGGGGAGCGACTGGCTTTAGTCATTAACATGTTAATATTCTAGCACACAACCACAAGAAAAACTGTATTGAAATCTTTTCTCTTTTTGATTGGGATCAATTTCCCACTTTCAATTTCTCATTTGTCTGTGGGTCGAATCCAGACACTAGCCCCCAAATTTCTGTTACAACCAGGTGAGAAATGGGTCTCAGGGCTTCCTCTCAGTCCTTTCCTGGTTTGACTATAACATGGTTTAATTTTCAAACACCATGTTTTCAGCTTCCCCTCAGTGAATCCTTGTTCACTGCTCTCCAATTGTCATGGCAAAGAAATCAATCAGACAGGTTTTCTTAGATTTCATCAAGAACGGTGTAAGTTTATTAACCCTAAAACACTAATTCGGTTAACACTACCAAAAATATGGGACCCAACCACTGTAGCATGCATACGCGATAAACACACAGGCAGATAGAGAGAGAAAAGGGCAAAGAATCAAGGGGAAAGGTTTGAACCAATAGCTGGAGTTTATTTACTGTCTTTTGAGTTTGATGTAAAGTCTTTGATTGCAATTCGATCTTGCCGTCTAGTTGGGGATCAGTACACACTTTCAAATTAGTTCGATGGTTTTCTGTCTTCTTGAAATCCAGTTGCAGTTTCTTCTTTTCGTGAGAGAGAGAGAGACAGGGAGAGACCTTCCTTCTCTTTTGTCTTCAAATTGCAGTCGGACCCAAACTGTTCTGTGAACACAATTCAAACCAAACTTGGACCAGCAGGCCAGTCATGTGACTCGCTCTTTTTTTTTGAGACAACCTGCCCAGCGAGTTTTGTGGATTCTTTCAATCTTAGTCGACATCCACAGTAGGGGGCTGGAATGCTGGCTTCCACAGAAGATCCATTAGGGTTAATTGAATCAGAGAACAGTTCCATTGTCTTCTCCAGGCAACTGTGAGTTCAAATGCAAACCTTTCCAGCCACTGTCCTGTTAGAATGCAGGTGCAGCTATGTTTTTCGTCCAGTAAGAGTTTCATATGATGAAATTAATATGCCTCATTCATGGCAGGTGCGGTTTTCATCACAACCTCAGTCTCATGGGAAACTTCCAAATAAAGCTAGGAACCTTAGTAATGAAGAGAAAAGGAAAGTGAAGTTCTGATCCTTTAACTAGCAACACAATGAAAAACAACTATTCCTCATCAAGCTCCCAGCATCAGTATTGATCAGCTGCTGCTCTGTGTTTCCTCCAGTTTAAAATGACTTAAATTAGATTCTTGCATCCGAACAAATAAAGTTCAGAATTTAGGTTCATGGGCCCTGAAATTCCAGAATGAGTTTCCTAATCTTCTGGTGTAAATCTGGAAAGCGATTGGTGAACCCCTATTGAAGTGGAGAGTGACCTTGAGCTTTGCAGCCTGGGTGGCAACCTGGCAGAGCGGATCACCCGCCCTTTATGTAACAAACTCGATTTTTGCTCCGTCGATTACAGTGACGTGAAAGTCAGGAGGGTTCTACCATGGATGGTTAACTCGCTCCACTCGGTTACTGCTTCACCTGAAAAAGTAGAAAAATACTCCCATGCTGCAAATTGCTGACTCTGAGGGTTCTGTGAGTTACCTGTCAATATCAAAGCAGCAGATCGGGGGAAATCCCCCAAGGATTTGCCAAGCTTTAATGCCATTCTGGTCTAAGATCAATATTTGCATGGAAACACTTTATCGATGGCAGGCTCATCTTACACTGCTCCTCCCTGGTAGTGGGAATCATTGAGGAATCTAAAACTGGAGTAAAACAAGATTATCTTCTCTAATTCACAAATTCTTAGCCACACCAGATAGCCGCAATTGGTTTATATGTTAACAAATTATTGGAATTTCACGACCTGAAATGTGAATTACACCAAGGTCGAAGTCACAATACACTGTGATAAATATTCCATTCCACCAATCCAAGTACGTGCTGGGAGTGCATCTGCAAATCTGCACATTTCCAGACATTTTGTCCACTAGTTTCATTGGGCACAAAATTGCAGTGTACCATATTGTGATAAAAAGGGGAGCAGGAATGGGCTGAATAATTACAGGGCAGGCAGCCTGAGAGATGGACAATTCTTTTTTGATGAGGTAACAAGAAGGGTCGATGTGGGTAGAACATTTGATAGAGTCGATATGGATTTTAGCAGGACATTTGACAAGGTTCCACATGGCAGACTGGTCAGACAAGGAACAGATCTTGGGATCCAAGGGCGAGTAGCTCGTCAGTCGGAACCAAAATTAGTTGAGTGGCAGGAGCATAGGGTAATGGTCAACGGGTGTTATTTCACTTGGATGGCTGTTTCCAGTGGGGTTCCAAAGGACTCAGTACTGGAACCCATGCTTTTGTGCTATACATCTATGGGCAAGAAACCTGCAGACAGTAGAAAAATCAATTGTGTGGTTAACAGAGAAGAATAAAGCTGTAGATTGTAAGGAGATAATAACGAACTGGTCAGGTGGGATGAAGAGTGGCTGATTGAATTCTTTCTGGATAAATGTCAGGTAATCCATTTGGGGAGGGCAAACAAGGCACGGGAATACACAATAAATGGTAGGTGAAGGAAAAGTATAGAGCAACAGAGGGACATTGAAGTCCATATCCACAGATCCCTGAAGGGGGCAGGACAGGCAGATAAGTGGTTAAGAAGGCAAATTGGATAGTTTGCATTATTAGACAGGGCATAGAAAATAATAGCAGAGAGGTCATGATAGAACTCTTTAAAACACTAGTTAGGCCACAGCTGGAATACTGCATGCAGTTCTGATCACTGCATCACAGGAATGATGTGATTGTGCCAGAGAGGGTACAAAGGAGATTTACCAAAATGTAGCCAGGAATGACCTGGACATCAGTGGCACACAACAATTTGGACATTGTTCCATTAGATGTGGTACACCTTTATTAAACCACTATGCAATAGCGCATACTTACGATAATATTGGTTGCTTAGCAGCCCTGCCGCCTGGAGTCTGTCTCGGTCGTCAATCCGCCGATGAGGCTTTCATGCGCAACTGTCGGATGGCTGACCACATCACCCTAACCACTGCAGCAAAGATGTTCCTGTGGGCTCTTTCTTTATCTCTTTTTGTGCTATGGTCCTGTGCCATATAAGTTAAACCTGTCATCGACTACTTCAATTAGTCTAGAATTACCTCACTGTCCTTTTCCAACTGACGTCAGTTCCTTGTCCAGTCGGTTTCTGCCTTGGGCTTCATGCAGGAATTTCAAGGCCCACGCTTGAGACAACAAAGCAGCTTGGATCCGCTCTGTTATCTCTAACACTGTTATCAATCTCCAGGATGGTAGTCAGGCATGTTTATTAGTTCTTAATAAGCAAAAGCCTATCTCTCCTCGGATGCAAGCACTTCTGGAGTTTAGTTCATTTTGTAGGATTTGTTAAGTCTGGCCAAGCTTTGTCATGACCAAATTGACCATCCTGCCTTGCGCTTTCAAGCCCACAATACAGTTCATTAGATGTCTTCAGTCGGGTGCTTCGATGTTCCATGTTGCTACCATGAGACAGACTCCACACACACAGCTCTCCACCACAACTGGCCTGCATTAATGAATACAAAAGAAGCAAAGGAACAGTTGCACAGTTATAAAGTTATTGCACTTGAAACGGTAATGTTATGATCAGGTGAGGAGGGGTCGAAAGGCTCCCCTCTTGTCCCTTTTCTTGTTTGATGCAACAGGTTTTATTTCTTTTAAACAGTGGATGTGCTTACCAATTCAATGTATGTTTAACCCTTTTATGTGCTCTGATCATAAAAGAACCAATCGGACAGGTTTTCTTGAGGTTAAACAACAAAGAGGTTAGTTTATTGTACTTAAAATCAAAACACAATGTAAGTAAAAATAATAAACTATGCTCCAACTTTCATACACACACACACACACATGAGAATCACACACACACAAATAGGTTAGAGAGTAATGAAGAATAGATTGGCTGGATTAGAGCTCAGAAATAAAAAAAACAGTAGAAAGAACAAATAAAAGAATATACAGTCTATGGAGTCTAGTAATTCAGTGGTCCACTGGATGAGCTCGTGATCCTCATGTTTCTGGCTGGTAGAGGTGGCCACCTGGATCAGAGTTTTCTTACACATTGTGATGTAGATGGTTCTCTCCTGGAGTCTTTGTCTGCAGCACTGATTGACTTGGATGTTACATCTGCCTGCAGATAGGGTTGATCTCACAGTGTTGCCGAGAGAAAGAGAGAGAGAGAGAGAGAGAGAGAGACAGGCCACTTGGATCCTGCACAGATTAAAACTCAGAAGCTTCTCTGATGTAGCCAAAAATGGACTCCAAGTTTTCACACAGATGGAGAGACTGTCACATGACTGTCCCAGTGTATTCTCTTTTGCACTTTAATGAGATCCAAGTCTGATAATTCCAATCTCTCTCAGGTCTTATTGTTTCAATGTGTGTACCCCTTGAGGTTCGTCTCCACTTGTGCTAATGTTCCAAGATGGCTTTGAATGTCTTGCTAATGAAGTTGATACCCGGTAGCTCATTCAACCCACTCAAATCATTGTTCCGGCATATGTCTACACCTTTCAATGCAAATTGCGGTGGTCACCTTAGCTACTTTCTTTTTAAAATTTGAATTTAGGTTCTCAACCAATGAATTAAAAATAATCATTCAGCATAGCATGTTCATGACATTAAAAAATATGTTGGCTTACAGACCACGGAGAGCGACCCGTTTTAAAAATAGGACAACTTCTGTTGGGTTCGCAGGTCTTGGTTTGTGGAATGTTTTATAAAGTCCAGTAAAGCTTGGCACACAGGGACAGACAGTTGGTTGGTTAGATATTGTAACATTTTCTGTAACATTAAAGTAGAATTAATTAAGACACACAAGCAGAAGGGAAGTAAGAAGCTGGTGAGTATACTGTTTTGTTTTTTTTAGGCAGTAAGGTGTATAGTATTACCAAGGTTTAAATTAGTCCAGTAAGTGCTGGTGAGGAGAGGCATTAATTAAAAACAATAAATTCAGAAAATAATTAATTAGTTAGTTAAAACACAATCAGGATGGGAGGGCAGGTGATGTGTTGCAGCTGCAGTATGTGGGAGCTCGTGCACACCAATGTGAATCACTGCAACCATGTCGGCAGTGTTTAAAGATGGAGGAGCTTTGGCTCAGAGTCAATCAGCTGGAGGCCAAGCATGCATCAGGGAGGGGGAAAGTTATCTGGACACTTGGTTCCAGAAGGCAGTCACATCCCATAGGATAGGGTCATCTGTTTTGTCAGTGGTCAAGGAGAGGAGGATGTGACTGCGAGTAAGGCAGGTAAGGGGACTGAGAAGGCAGAAGTGGAGAAGCCTCAGCCCTTGCAGTTTTCCCACATGTTTGAGGTTCTTTCAACTTGAATGGATAAAAGCAAGGGCTGCAGGGTGGATGGGAAAACTAACCATGGCACCGTGGTACAGGAAGCCATTCAAGCAGGGGGAGAGAATAGGAATGCAGTGGTAGTAGGAGATAGTATGGTCAGGGGATTGGCACAGTTTTCTGCAGCTGAGAGTAACCGTCCAGAAGACTGTGTTGCCTGCCCAGTGCCAGGGTACAGAACATCTGCTCAGGGCTGGAAAGGAACCTTTGCATCTTCCTCACAACATACATTCCCACCTAGTTTTGTGTCATCTGCGAACTTGGAAATACTAAATTTGGTCACCACATCCAAATCATTGATATATATTGTGAATAGCTGGTGCTCAAGCACTGATCCCTGTGGTACCCCACTAGTCACGGCCTGCCAATGCGAGAATGACCCGTTTATTCCTACTCTCTGCTTTCTGCCTGTTAACCAATCCTTAATCCTCACCAGTATATTACCTATATAAAAAAAAAGAAATGCTTGAAATACTCAGCAGGTCTGGCAGCATCTGTGGGCAGAGAAGAAGAGTTAATGTTTCCTTCTGAAGAAGGGTCACTGACCTGAAATGTTAACTCTGCTTCTCTGTCCACAGATGCTGCCAGACCTGCTGAGTATTTCCAGCATTTCTTGTTTTAATTTCAGATTTACAGCATCTGCAGTATTTTGCTTTTATTCCACTGCATGACCTCCAATCCCACGTGCTTTAATTTTGCTAACCAACCTTCTGTGGGGGACTTTATCAAAAGCCTTCTGAAAATCCAAATATACCATGTTCACCAACTCTCCTTTATCAATTCTGGTAGCAACATCCTCAAAAAACTCCAACAGGTTCGTCAAACATGATTTCCCATTCATAAATCCATGTTGACTATGACCAATCAGATCATTATTATCCAAGTGTCCATTTATCACATCCTTTAGAATAGATTCTAGCATTTTCCCCAACGACTGATGTCAGGCTAACAGGTCAGTAATTCCCTGTTTTCTCTCTCCCTCCTTTCTTAAATAGTGGGGTGGCATCTGCGATCTTCAAATCTGCAGGAACCGCTCCAGAATCTATAGAATTTTGGAAGATGATCACCAATGCATTCACTATCTCCATAGCTACCTCTTTCAACTCTCTGGGATGTAGAATATCAGGTCCTGGGGACTTAGCAACCTTCAACCTTCTAATACTAATTTCCTTCAATTCCTCATTTCCCTAATCCCTTGGATCTCTACAATTCTGGGAGATTTCTTATATCTTCCTCAGTGAAGACAGACACAAAGTAAACATTTAGCTTCTCTGCCATGTCTCTATTCCCCATTATAAATTCTCCTGACTCTGCCTGTAATGAGCACACATTTGTCTTTGCCAAGTGTTTCCTTTTTACACTCCATCTTTATATTTTTTGCTAGCTTACATTCATATCCTGTTCTCCCTTTCTTTACATGCTTCTTCGTCCTCCTTTGCTGTATTTTAAAACCTCCCAATCCTAAGATTTACTACAATTTCTGGCAACCTAACAGGCCTTTTCTTATAATCTTATACAATCCTTAACTTCCTTTGTTATCTACGGTAGACTGCCTTTACTTTTGTGCCTTGAAGGAATGTATAGTTGCTGTAAGCTATGTAATATTTCTTTAAAACTATCCATTGTACTGTCACACCTTTTAATGCATTTTCCCAATCCTCCTCAGACAAGTTGCCCCTCATACCTTCATAATTTCCATTGTTCCAAGTTAACACCTTGGCTTTAGATTGAACTACCTCAAGTTCAAACATAATGGAAAATTTTATCATAATATGGTCACTCATCCTTAAAGGTTCTTTTACAACAAGATTATTAATTAGCCCTTTCTCATTACATAAAACTATACCTAAAATAGCATGTTTTCTAGTCGGTTCCTCAACGTACTGCTCAAGAAAACCATCCCAAACACGCTCCAGAAACTCGTCCTCCACAGCATTAGTGATCATTAGTTTTACCCAATCTATATGTAGAATGAATTCACCAATGATTACTGTATTTCTCATGCCACATGCTTCTTTAATCTCCTGATCAATACCATGCCACACACTACCACTACTGTTTTGTGGCCGCAAACAACTCCTACCAATGTTTGCTGCCCCTTTCTGTTTCTTAGCTCCACTCAAACAGATTCCACATTTTGTTCTACTGATCTGAGATCCTCCCTTACTAATGTACTGATCCCATCCCATATTATCAGCACCTCCTTTTCCTTTTTGCCTGTCCTTCCTAAATGTTCTTGAATATTCAGTTCTGAGTCTTGATCACCCTGTAGCCATGTTTCTGTTGCGGCAATTAGATCATACCCATTTACATCTATTTGGACCTTAAAATCATCTGTTTCGAATGCTGCGTGCATTAAGGTAGAATGGCCTTCACCTTGTCTTTTTGACATTATTCTGCATTCTAAGCCTAGTTGATGCTCGCCTTTGTTTTCCTACCTTCTAATGTCACTTGCTACTTTTCTACCTCCTGGTACCAGCTTTACCTCCTTCCAATTTGAGCTACCCCTCAGGTTCCCATCCCCTGTCAAGCTAGTTTAAACCCTCCCCTACTGCACTAGCAAATCTCCCTGCGAGAATGTTAGTTCCGGTCCTGTAAAGGTGTAGCTCATCCATCTTGTACAGGTCTCATCTACCCCAGAACTGGTCCCAATGCTTCAGAAATTTGATGCCCTCCCTCCGACACCAATTCTCCAGCCATGTGTTCAATCAATCCATCCTCCTATTCCCATGATCACTAGCATGTGGCACTGGGAGTAATCCTGAGACTACTGCTTTTGAAGTCCTGCTTTTTAATTTCCTTCCTAACTCCCTAAAATATGCTTTCAGGACCTTATCCTTCTTCCTACCTATGTCATTGTGGACCATGACCACTGGCTGTTCACCCTCCCCCAGATGGATGTCCTGCATCCGCTCCGTGACATCCTTAACCCTGGCACCAGGGAGGCAGCATACCATCCTGGAGTCACATTTACTGCCGCAGAGACACATGTCTGATCCCCTGACTATTGAATCCCCTATCACTATTGCTCTGCCACTCTTCTTCCTCCCTTCCTGTGCAGCTGAGCTACCCATGGTGCCACAGACATTGCTCTGGCTGCACTCCCCCGGGGATCCATCGCTCTCACCAGTGTCCAAAATGGAAAACCAATTAGCAAGCAAGATAGACTCAGGGGACTCCTGCACTGCCTGCCTGGTTCTCTTAGACTGCCTGGCGGTCACCCATTCCCTCTCTACCTGCATGCTCCCAATCAGCAATGTTACCACCTCTCTAAGCATGCTATTCGCGTAGTCCTCTGCCTCGCAGATACACAACAGTGACTCCAGCTGCCGCCCAAGTTCTGAAACCCGAAAGCGACTGAACGTACAAACCTAAGAGCGTGCCAGCAGATAAGGCTAGAGGTTGTAAACTAACAGAGTCGGGGAGGGTTCAGGTGACGGGAGATTTACAAATCTGCAGAGAAAGGTCGAGGCATCCGAATAGTATAGCATTGTGGGTAAAGATAGGAAGGGACAGAGAGTTTAACAACATTTGTACATCAGCGAATAGGGGAATAGAAGTTAAAAAATTGAAATCAAAGGTTCGTTATCTGAATGCATGAAGCATCTACAAAATGATAGATGAACTAATGGCACAAATGGAGGTAAATGATTTAGATCTAATTGCCAGTACAGAGACATGGTTACAAGGTGATCAAGGTTGGGAAATAAATATTTCAGGGTGCACAATATTTCAGAAAGACAGACAGAATGTCAAAGGAGGATGGGTATACTTGATAATAAAGGATGACATAAGGACATTAGTGTGAAAGGATCTGGCCTCAGAAGATTGTGAAGTAGTATCAGTATGGGTGGAAATTAGGAGTAGCAAGAGTCAGAAAACATTGGTTGGAGTAGTTTATAGGCCCACTAACAGTAGTTATAACTTTGGACAGAACATTGAACAAGAACTTATTGGAGCTTGTAACAAAGGCAATATAATAGTTATGGGGCTCGTTAATCTTCATATAGACTGGGACAATGAAATTGGCAAGCGTGGTCCAGAATATGAGTTCTTAGAATGTTTGCGGGACAGTTTCTTGGAGCAATACATCATGGAGCTGACTAGGAATAAAGGTATCTCAGATCTAGTATTGTGTAATGAAGCACGGTTATTAGTAATGTCATAGTAAAAGATCCACTGGGAAATAGTGATCATAATACAACTGCATTCCATTTAAAATTTGTAAGTGATATACTTCGCTCACAAACAATAATCATAAATTGAAATAAAGCCAATTACATAGGTATCAAGGGAGAACTGGCTAACGTAAATTGGGTAAATAGACTAAAAGATATGGCGGTAAATGAACAGTGGGAAACTTTAAAAGAAACAATTGAAAATATTCAACAAAAATACGTTCCATTAAAAAACACAAACTCAGCAAGTAAGACCCATCTGTGGCTCACTCAGGAAGTTAAGGACAGTGTTAAATTAAAAGACGAGGCTTACAATTTTGCAAAAGAGAAGCAAGTCTGAGTATTGGGAATGTTTTAGAAACCAGCAAAGGACCACCAAAAAGTTGATAAAAAAGTAAAAAATGGAATGAGAGTAAACTGGTCAGTAATATAAAAACAGATTGTGAGAGCTTTTATAGATATATAAAAAGGAAGAGAGTAGCTAAAGTAAACGTTGGTGTCTTAGAAGCAAAGACAGGAGAAATGATCATGGGGAATGAAAACATGGCAATGAACACATATTTCGTGTTGGCCTTCATAGTAGAAGATACATGTTTCATTCCAGAAATAGATAGTAACCTAGGGGCTAAAAAGAGTGAGGAAATTAAGGAAATTCATATCTGTAGAGAAAAAGTATTGGAAAAACTAAAGGGACTAAATTCCAACAAATCTGCAAGACCTGAGGTTCTAAAAGTGATAACTGCAGACGTAGTGGCTGAGCTAGCTATGATTTTCCAAAATCTCATTAGATTCGAGAACGGTGCCATCAGATTGGAAATTGGCAAACGTTACACTGCTTTCCAAGAAAGGAGGGAAAGAGAAAACAGTGAACTACAGGCCAGTTAGCCTAAGACCAGTCATTGGGAAAATGCTGGAATCTATTATTAAGAAAGTTTTAACAATTCGCCTAGAAAAGCACTGTGTATAATTAGAACAAGTCTACGTGGTTTTATGAAAGAGAAATCCTGTTTGACAAATTTATTAGTGATTTTTGAGGATGTAACTCATTGGGTATATAAAGGGGAACCAATAGATGTAGTATACCTGGATCTCCAAAAGGCATTTGTTAAGGTGCCACACAAAAGTTTAATAGGCAAGATATGGGCTCATGAGTTAGAGGTAATATATTAGCATGGATAGAGGATTGGTTAATGGACAGAAGGCAAAGGGTGGGCATAAACCAGGCATTTTCTCATTGGCAGGCTGTGAATTGTGGAGTGCTGCAAGGATCAGTGTTGGGCCTCAGCTATTTACAATCTATATTTATGACTTAGATGAAGAGACAGAGAGTAAAGAATCTAAGTTTGCTGATGATACAAAGATAGGTGGAATATTAAGTTGTGGGGAAGACACAGAGAAGCTGCAAAGAGATAGAGACATGTTAAGAGAGTGGGCAACAAGATGGCAGATGGAGTATAATGTAGGGAAGTGTGAAGTTATTCACTTTGGTCATAAGAATAAAAGAACTGAATATTCTCTAAAAGGTGTGAAACAAGGAGGCAGACAAACATCTGTGGAGCATTAAAAGTTATCTCAATTCATCAGCAATCATTGCTAAGGTCAAAGGAGCCTGTGATTAAGAAACAACAGGCACGGGTCAAAGGTGAAACACCCTGTGTGCAGTTATGATTCTGCTGTCCAGTTCCTCACCACCTCTATAATGACTGCTGAATCAAGGGGGTTCTGCAACCAATGCTTGCAGGGGGCATTGTCCTCAGTGCACTTCAGAGGATCATAGATTGGCACTGCAGCATGGCTGATGATTATCATCCCTGCACATGTATAAATGCTGTGCTGCATGGTAGCTGCTGGTATTTGCAGCATTTGGCACAGCGTGGTATTTTCCCATGTGTTGATCCAGATCCTGAGAAAGCAAATTAACCAAGTCATCCCCAGGTACATTTGTCAGGTTCAGCAGAATGGCTGGTGCCATTTTTGTGGCAGAGCTCCGTTCATGCAGTTGCCTGGAAAGCATGGTGTTCTGTAAATGTGGTGCCTCTGCAAACCTTCAAATTTAAGGATGAGGCAGATACTTTGTATCTCATTGTGATGCCACTGGGAGTCCGCTGGCACAGCTGTCTTTGGAAAGAGGCCCCTTTCCCCACCTCCATCAACACACTGTTTTCTGTAGTGAGGTATTCTACTTGTCTCTGATGATGTGGCTGTGCAGAGGGCAGTGGGAGGGCACACAATAATTCTCTGCTCCTCCAAAGCTTGCAGGATTCCTGGGGGTCGTGCTGTACATCAGTAAGAAAATCAAGTGTGGTGTAAAACAGCGATTTGTTATCGTCTGTTCTGTGCCACTGTCGAAGACCAATTTCACCGGCTTGGTGGTCTGGAAAATGGCACGGCATTCCAGCCGTCACCTTTAACTGTTTAAATATTTAAATGCCATCTGGAATGATTAGCAGATTTGATATCTAGAATATTCTTTATTCATTACATTTATCTCATGGCCAAATTCCAACTGGGTATGTTGTTGAGCCTCAGGAAAACCTGGCTGCCAAGTCAAACCATCAGAATTTGTTAGGAACAAACTATTAATCAAAATTATTTTGCAATTCTGCCAGATTGCCCACGATGTTGCAATCTCTTCTGCCTGCGTGCAAGCCCCCCTCACCCCTTCCTGCTCACTGCTGCACGGGAGCAAATTCAACTTTCACCCATGAGCCACTTGGAGTATAAAATAATCTGATTTCCTGGAATTCACACGGGTTCACCATCGCAGACTGCTGTTTGAATGAAATCTGACTCTGGAACTTCCTCAACCACTGGACAAACCCAGGGGGAGGAGTCACCACAACAGCTGCCTCAACACTTTACAAATCATAAACTGAGCCGTGAATCACCTCCAGACGCCCCTGAAGCTTTTATTTCATCCCTGTCTTGCTTGTGAACAGTGACTGTGTGATATCAGCACAGGTCCTTGTATATAACTAACTGATCTCTCATGGTGTTGCTCTGGTTAACATGGCCAGGTGTGTGAAGGGGATAAGACCCGGCTGTGAAAACATTGGTGAGGGGATTCACCTGAAGTTTGGTATCAATGGGATTGTAGAATGTGGGGATTGGGTCAGCAGCTGATTCCTAGTATTTGGGAGAAGTTTCAGTGCGGAGGGTAATACAGCTCCGGAGGTGGAGCATGTTCCAGGGTTCTGCAGCATTTGAGGGAGGTGCAGAACTGGAAATGATTCCAGGTTCTGGCAGCAGTCAGAAGTGGATAACATGCATTGTTGTGGATCTAACTGCATGGGATAGGGAAAATGTAAGCGGTCTGCATGCAGTGAGGAGTGGCCACCTAGCATCTGGATAGAAGTTGGCAGATTCTTGACAGCACTGTGCTGGTTTCCAAGAAACTGGGTGTGGTGGTTTGTACATCTGGGTCAGTCAGCACTGGGGATGGAGCGTCCCAGGGTGTGAGGAATATGATGGCTTCTGTCGCATTGGAGCGGGCCTGGGGTCTGTAAAAAAGATCAACACCTGAAGCCTAGTGAGAATGGAAGCAGCAGGTCTGCTTGGTTGAAAGGGGATTTATGAGTTTGGGCCAGGTGAGATAGCCTGTGGGAGATGAGGCAGGAGGATGGTGGGGAGGAGGGGAGGGAGACAGTTCCATATCACTGAGGAATTTCCCCTTCAGGAAGTCTTGTGGGATGAAAGTTCACAGAATCAAGATTTCAATGTCTCTCAGAAATCTTCCAAAGAACTTCACACATCGGGATATACATGTACACGGGGAAGATCAGATCAATTTTCTCTTTCCACATAGTTTGAAATATGCACAGCTCCTCCTGTGGATGTCTGATTTTCTGTTCTTGCAAACACAACTTTCACCACAGCAAAAATTCCCCTTCCATTTGATGGTCAGTAGCAGAGCTACTGCATCAACAGATTACCCATGTCTCCAGCAAAGCATGCTGCTGATTAAACTCCACTGTGACATTTTAAATCAAGAGTTTACTCACAAATACAATGAGATCAATCCTTCTCCCCACCAGCACAGACCGGGATCGAGTTTGTTTGCTCTCACCTGGTGTTAAGGGGGTTGTAATGGCTTCAACATGGGGTTGGTTGCCTAACTGCCACATTAACACCAGCGATGTGATCAGTTCCGCTGTAGAAGGGTCTACTGCCGGGTGACCATAGCGCCTGCCTGCTTCAGATGATAGGCCCCTCTTCATATGCAAATTAGGTTCCCAGGATGTCATTAGGACCTGATTACCATTTTCAGTAGGAAGTGGTGCAAAGATGATGTCAGCAAAGAGGCCTTCAAAAGGTAAGTGTCGAGTTGGGTCTGATCAGGTTCTGGTCAGGTAGCCGTGCTCTACCCTCGCCCTCTTTGATTATGACCACACACCCTCCTGCACCTTGCCACCAACACTTGTAACTGATATTGATGCCAGCAGGTCTGGCTCAGGCTTTCAATGTAGCAAACTGCATTGGATTTCTGGCATTGTGCTCCACAGCTCACCTGCTGAATTTGTGACAGGGACCTCACTGCACAGTTGCCCAAAATGCAAATCTGTCCTGTGATCTCATGTTCTAGGTATGTACATACCTGATCTACCTGATAAGTTGGAATACTAAATTTTTCAACTCCTTTTATACACTGTTGCAAACTCTGACTGAAAAGGAATTACACGTGAAAAATCTTTGCACTGTTTACAATTAGAACCTGATCTTTTAAAATAAGCAAAGATATAGTTAAGCTTTGCAACTTGCAGTTAGAGGATGCCCCATTTCCTGTAATTCACAAGTTTCAGCTCAGGGTTGTGTTTCCTTTTTATTATAATCCTAAGGTTCAGTGCCAAGTCTGCACAGGAGCATTGTCCTGTGGGTCAGCTGCAAAATGTGGAACTGAATTTTCATTTTGGGGAGGAAAATTGAATATACAATTAATCATACCTTGTAATACATGATTCCATGCAAAGTCTCAGCTGCATTTTAACTCTGTCAATAAATCAGTTTGAATAATTCTCAAGGAAATGACTGAGCAAAATTAAACATCTCTGCAGGCGCAGGTATGTTTAAGATATTTCTATTCCAGAATTGAAGCTATTGCCTCCTCAAACTTAAAATCTATTGTAAGTGGAATGAACACTAACCAACTTTAGAACTACATTTACACCATTGCACCTCTTTGCAAACTTGTCGCATTACAGGCCAAAGAATCACATTATAAAGTTCAGCCAATGAAAGGGAGAGTTATTTCCTGTAAATCACATGTTTCAGTTCCATTGACAGGTCAGCATGTTCTCTTATTTTTGTGAGGAGGTTACCAATGGGTCAGGTGTAAAATCTGGAACTGGATTATTCTCTGGATCATCTGACGCTTCTTGGCTTGGGGAACAACAATTAAAAGCATCAAATGATCTTATCAATGTTTAATTATCTGTCATTTACAATTGTGTAAAAATAAAAGGAAGATATTAATGCCGCACCATAAGGACTTGAATCAATTATCATTGAGATGAAAACTACAGAAATATTGGGGGTAAAATTCAGTTTTAATCGGGGTGCGAGATGGGCAGTATGGATCAGTCACCCGTTATATACCACAGTTAATTCTCCTTTACAGTGAAGCTTAACTGAAAGAGAAATTGGACAGGATGTATATACAGGTGACTGATCTTCTAACACTTTTTTGCACTTTTGCCAAAGATGAATTTTACACCACTTTTCTGAAACTTGCAATTAAACCTTTAAAATCTACACAAATCTAGTTCCCCACCTATAACAAGGGATTATCTCCTGTTGCTGCTGTAAACCGTGCAGAAGTTGTGAATATATTTAAAACTGCAAAAGTAAAAGAAAGTTTGATTCAGCAGCAGGGAAATTCCCTCCCACAGAACTTTGGCCAGCTTTCACTGCTTATGATTATGCAAAATGAAAGTAAAGGATCTCAATAAATAGGAGCTCATTGAAGCTCTCTTCAGCAGAACCTCATTCAACAGAGAGAGGCACAGAGGTAGACTGAAGATCCTTCAGCAGAAATCTATTCAGCATCACAAAGTCAAAGATGAACAGAGCAACTACTGTCACGATTCTCATCCTGCTTTTGTGTGCCATTGCTGCACAGGGTATGTCGATGTTTTTAGCTTGTGTTTTATTGCATTGGAGTGTGGAAAGGAGTCATTCTGTTGAGTTACTGATCAGCTATGCATGCCCCAGTGTGCAGGTTGGTTATTCATTGTGCAATTAAATGGTCACCGACACTATATGCTATTGATAATACAATGCTGGTTTGAACAGCTTTCAAAGCTGAAACAAAGTGTCAAAATTCTTAACTTCAATCAACATCTAAATCTCAGTTAAATTGATTTTTTCACAGGTATTCCAATCCCAGGAACTCAGGGAAGGTGCCAGTGTCCTCAGACCAGCTCCAAAATGATCCCTCTGAATCATATCCGGAATTTGAAATTTATTCCTAAAGGATCTCACTGTGAGACACTGGAGATAATGTGAGTAAATGGGTCAGAAGGTCACCTTCAACATTTCTTCTTCTGTCACGTCTATTTAGAAGCTGTGCTCTTTGTTCAAAACATGTTGGATCAATCAATGTTCAGGATGAGTTTTACTGAATTCTCACCTTTCAGTGGGAGACATCCAATTTCTGTGGATTAGATTTTAAAGGTTTACCTTCTCTTCACAGTGTCACCTTGAAAACTGGAAATCAATTATGCGTGAGTCCTGATGCCAAGTGGGTGAAGACTATTATTAAAGCCAAGAAAGGTTGGTGTTGGTGTTTGTCAGAATTCAGACTTTACATGTCAATAAAAGCAATTTTGTATTTCACTATGTCTGTTGTCTCCTGCTTGGCTGAGGGCATTGATTCCTTTCTGCTGCATATTCCCACAGGCTCTTGGTGCATTCTGGTACCATGCCCAAGTGGCCAACATTTATGTGTCAGCCATGACAGTGAATGTCAGCAAGCTATTCAGCCACAATATTCATCAGAGTTGAGCCCTACACTGCCCTCGCCATGCATCCATATATGGTAAATCACAGAGGAGGCAGATGGGGGTCACTGGATAGCAATCAGCTGCAGGAATACTGGGCGATGTCATGTTCCCTCACCCACAATGCTGTGACCAATTGTTGTACCTATAGTACCCAGCCGAGATCAACCAATTAATCACAATGAATGATCAAAACAGAAACTTTAAAAATAAGATATTTAAAATATCTCTTCACCATTTTCATCTCCTTTTCCTGCCACCTTCCTTCCATTATGGTCAACTGCAGAATTTTCTGCACTGCACATTAAGCTGCCCCATTGCATCTTTGTTTCAAACATATTTTTAACCTTTAACATAATATTCCTGCAGACTCCTGTCAGAACTGAGATTTTAAATGGATATATTTGTTCAAGTTACACAGAAATGTTGTTAAGTAAACTCTAGACCATCCTTCTCCCTGTTTTGTGTCATCCACCATTGTCAGAAGTCAGGATTTTGTTTACCATTTACTGACTTTGCATCATTCTAGAATGTCTTTCATTCATCACAATGGAAGGAAGAGACAACTGTGACCCTGTGAATGCTGCATGCTGTTAAAACCAAATTGCAAAATCAATGAATTGTGAACAAAATCACAAGTGTTAGCAATGCTGTGTAACGGGCTGATTGATAATTCTCCGTAATGAAGACATTTCCCTCTATATTAAAATAAATATCTGCGGTTAATGAGGAAAAATGTAATTTATTTTGTTTTATTTCAGGTGCCAGACAACACAACTGAGAAATGAAGACACAATGGGTTGGACTCAATTCCACACCTGGGAACCCGCCGTACAGTGAACGCTGCAATGAAGGATGTTCTGTCCAACGTGTTCACTCTCTTACGTCACCTTCTGATAGCTTGTTCAAATATTAACCCTGCATTGTTTTTTGAAAATGGTTTCACTGTTTAACCCTGTTGCACTCTAATCGTTTACCCACAGCTAAAGAAAGCAGTCTGACGTTTTTGTGAAACCTTATGCCAGGACTAAAGTTTCTTTCACATGGTGTTAGGTGTACGATTATTAAGAATAGACTCTTTTAGACTAGATTACGAGCAGAGAAAGGAGGGAGGGCAGGAAAGAACAAAAGGGAAAGCTGGTGACAGGGTTGAAGACAGGAGAGATTAAATGACAAAAGAGGTGATGGTGCAAGGTTTAAAAGAGATGGTAATGGAACAAGGAAAGAAAGAAAATCTGTGCATAGAGGTGTAAATGGGAAAGCAGAATCACCATCAAAAGATGCTGTCAAAAAATAGTGGGGGGGTGGGGGGTGCAGGGGAAGTTATGATCTGAAATTGTTGAACTCAATGTTGAGTCCGGAACACAGTAAAGTGCCAGTCAAAAGATGAGGCGCTGTTCTTCGAGCATGCACTGAGTTTGTTTGGCGCAGTGTAGGAGATTGAGGACACAAAGGTTAGAGTGGGAGTGGAGCAAAGAATTACTGTAATATGACATTGTATCAAACTAATTTACAAACCAAATTTGGTGCAATCTTCCTTTAGCTGCTCAAATCCTCTTGATGTTCTATGTGATATATTGATGGCAAGATATGGATTTTAATTTTTGACCAAATGTATTTCCAGTTCCAGTTTGAATGAAAACTTTTTTTATTAAAAGCCAAGAACAATTGCTTTTCATTAAAATTGGTGCTATTTTACTGCACTGACATTTAAACTGGAACCTTGGGATTTTCTCAATAACTCACCAGACCTTTGGATCAATCCAAAACTAAAGTCTTTGGAAGCAATTTCTTTATAGAAATCATCTTGTGTATAAAATACCTACCTTTGAGGAGGTAGTGCTGCTTAATATTAACTGGAATAAGTGGCATTTATAATTAGAAGTAATTTTTGGTCAGTGATCAGTAGAAACATTTTGCAATGAGGGATTTCACTGACTGGGTCTTGTTGACTGAAAGCCTCAAAGGCTTTGTGTAAAAATTGTGTTGAATATCACTCAGGAAAATTGCTACACGTGATTGAATTGTGTGTGAATCAATCTTTTGAGTTTTTTGTACCTTTATCCTCAAATGTATTTGAGTGATTCAAATAAACTAGATTTCTTATGAAGAATGTGTTGTCACAGTTTCTGAATCATCAGCAAAACAGTTGTTTGTTTCTCCAGTAGATAAATTTATTGGAATGACCAATAATAATAACCTGTTCGGGCCATTTCTTAAACAATGATAAAGGTGCAGGATATTTGCAGTGTTGCAGATTTCAGATCAAATTCTGTGAAATCTGAAAGTGTTTTTTATGGAGTCTGTTTAACTTTCCTGTTCCCTCACCCACACCCCCATGCACTGCTGGAACGGGATGAAGGGGTTGTTAAGATGTCAGCTTGGTGGGGAGGGGGGCAGAGACGGTGGTGTGGACGCACCTTCCATTGTAACTCATCTGCAAACTGCCAGGCAGGGTCTGCTGTGCACTGAACTTCAAATCTGGAAGATGACAGGCCCGCATGCAGCCAAAACTAAATCATTGCAGGATTCAGCAGGCAGGCTAGATAAAGCCATGTTAACTAGTTTTCTTCATCCCCACCTTCATCCACTCCCTCAAGGAGTCCTTGGGCCTCTCTTGCCCTGGTCTTGCTTCTCCCTCACATTAACAGTGTCTCCTCTCAACCATCTCCCCAAACCAGCACTGACTCTGGCTGGTGACTGTTTCCCTGGGACCCTGCTGGCTTCAAGCTCCCACTCAAATTCCCAGTCCCACCCACCAGCCCTGACCCCACCCACAGGTTTTCGGCTGGTCTCAGGGCTGCACTATACAAATGATGCCCAGATATTAAAATGGCGAGGGCTACACGCTCAACTTTCTATGGGGTTTCCCTTCCATTCGCAAGCCGCCTAGGCTGAATCTACCCCTGTAAGAGTTGATTTCTCCAGAGTGAGAACCTGTCAGAAGTAATATTTTTATTACATCATCTTATGTGTGGGGAGAGAGGCAACATCAGTTTAGGGATCTTTGATGTTCAGTAGCAGGATGTTGATTGCTCCCTATTTAAATACGACAATAACCAATGAACAGAAGGTGCTCCAGTTTAAGATCTACTCTTCCTGGACCATTATTTCTAAGAAAGCCAAATCAATTCTGGAATCTTAATTGAGCTGATGCCTTGCTATTGTTTTTTAGATTTTCTACTTAGATTATCAAATGTCCCAAATGACATCCTATATGTGACCATGGGAAACTATTTCTCTCCATTCTTCTCAGGCAGCAGGAGGGGACTAATCTCCGAATGATCAGGCGAGCTGTAGAGCTGGGACCAGCGCAGAATAATGATAAAATAATTTCAATGACCATTGTAGTGGCAGCTGCTGGCTAGGTCACATCCATGTCCTGAAAACCCAAAGCCTACTCTGCTCAGGGCAGCACAATTCCTGGAAAGGGTCCAATTTTGGGTTGTCTGTTTTTCAGGCTTCCTTCAGGTGGATGATATTGCATCCTGAAATTAACCCCATTTATGCCTGTTTTATACTTGTAAAATGGGCTAAACAAGGAACAATTTCTACCTCTGTTACGACCAGGTGAGAAAAGAGGTCTACGGGTTCCCTCTTTAGTTTCCCCTGAGTGAATTCTTGTTCACTGCTCTCCAATTGTAATGGCAAAGAAATCAACCAGACAGGTGTTCTCAGATTTAAACAAGAAAGGTATAAGTTTATTAATTTAAAACTCTAATTCGGTTAATATTACTAAAAATACTCAACGCGACCACCCTAGCACGCATGCACAA